>NW_028318614.1:662500-814166 GCF_062004578.1 Staurois parvus | reverse complement strand
ACTTGGCTCCTTGGGGGTGGAACATGTAACATGTTCCAAAAGGTGAACCTATCCTTTAAGGAATCTTGAACTACCTGTTTAAGATTGGACGCCACATGCTAATTATCTTCTTCCCTATCTTCTTATCTTTTGTTGCCTTAATACAATATTCACAAACAATTTTCCCTGAAGAACTTTATTTTGGAGAAACATCTGGGAGGGGTGGTGGTGGCATGAATAGATCTAGTTGGTGAATGCTTTTGATTAAAAGCTGATCTAAATCTATGTTGCCTTTTTTTGTTGATACAAGCAATATCTATCCCTGGAGCAGGATCTGTAACTGGACTTTGAGAGAAGAACGCCAAGCTCCCTGGAAGATTTTGCATGGATCTGGTGGGCTCCAATGGTAAAAACAGAGAATTTACTTAGTGAACAGTACCTTTCAGTCTCCTGATGCCTAGCAGTTTTCCACAATCTTCTGCAGTTCTTACCTTCTTTGGAAGGGTGATCTTGGGAGAGAGTTGACCTCTGCATGGTGCCAAACTGCAAAAGTGAATATACACATAATATTCATTAAGATGCACACCATGGAATGAGACAAATATCGTGTAAAGAGATAGAGCTGGTGGCCTGGCATTAGCTGCCACCACTGTGTTTTTTAATGTCCAAAATTACAGAAACCACACTTCCCAGGCATGCCTAAAAGACACCATGGATGTGGTAATCAGTTACACCACGAGAGAATGCCAATCAAAGTCTGAAAATGAGGCCACTGGAATGTGGTGCTTGCTTTTTGGAGTCCTGGTTGAACAACACAAGGTCCTCACAGGAACCAGGCCACTGGACCACACAGCCTGCATTCCACAGTGGCTACGCAGGACTGCCACCTGGTTTGCTGTGGTTCCAGATATTTTGCAGACCCGAGGTACTGCAAGTTCTTGTGGTTAGTAAAGATCATGACTATATAACTTGCACCTTTAAACAGATACCGCCATTCTTCAAATGCAGATTTAATTGCAAACAATTCTTGATCGCCCATGTCATAGTTTTACTCTGCTTGGCTCAGTTTTCGAGAAAAAAAAGCTACAGGATGGAGCAAAGCTTTTGGACCATGCCATTGTGACAATATATCTCCAGTTGCAACTTCAGATGTATGCACTTCAAGAACATAAGGCAAGGCGGGGTCTGTATGCTGCAGAACAGGAGCTGAGGTGAACAAAGATTTTAACTTTTCAAAAACCAACTGGACCTTTGAGTGATTGGAGAGATGATGGCAGAGAACCCTTTAATGAATCTGTGGTACAAGTTGGCAAAGCCCACACATCTTTTAATTCCTTTATTGTCAGTTGGTGCGGGCCATTCAAGAATAGAGGAGATTTTCTGGGGGTCCAAAGCGATTCTGTTAGTGGAAATGATGAGTCTCAATGATGATGAGTCTCAAAAATTGGATGGATTGAAAGATTACAGATACAGATTACAGAGTTCTCTATAGTCAATGTACGGTCTGAGCGAGTATCTTTTCGACAAAGCAGATTCTGGCCCTGGCAGGAGATGAAAAAGGACAAATAAATCCCTTTTCCAGGTTCTCATTCATGTATAGCTGAAGAGCTTCACCTTTCTATCAAAAACTTCCAGGAAATCACGATTCACAGGAGGAACGATCTGGCTAGCGTTGGACACCGGTTTGACTGACAGGCATAGTGGAGGAGTTGTGGGTGTTGCTGGCAGTAAGGCAACTGAAAGGTTATTTCTCCTTGATCCCAATCAATCTGTGGATTGTGGGCTTGCAGCCAAGGAGTTCCAAGGATGATTGAGAACATTGGTAACCTCAACACATCAAAACCAAGAAGCTCATAATGCCTTGAGTCCATTGTAGCCAGAATGGGAAGGGTTTCTTGTGTAATGGGCCCTGACCTAGGGGTTGTACTATCTGCAAAGTGTACATTGAGTCTCTGTTTCTTTAAAGTTAGGGGAATCCGCTGTTCTTTTGCAAAAGAAATGTCTGCCTAATGGGGCAGTTGCGGAGAAAATGGCTGGCTTCTCCACAATAGAGGCAGAGGTTGGCCTGACATCGTCTCATCTTCTCTTAGGGCTAGGGCTAGAAGGAGGATGCCAATCTGCATAGGTTCCTCCTCAGATGAAAATGCAGATGTGCAGGTGGAATGGTAACAGTAGATGACGGAATCTTGGGTAACATTCAGGTGGTATAGTAGAAATTATTAAGTTCTGACCACAGTTCCAGCTTGTAAATGCTTCCAAAAGGCCAAGATGAAACTGGTATTTTAAGGCAGCCTCATTCCAACTGGTATCTGCTGACCGTTTGCAGAATTCCACCGTGTAGTCCTCTACAGGCCTGTGGTCTTGCTGTAACTTATGGAGAGCAGCCTCAGCCATATCAGTTCGCTGAGGATTAGCATATACTTGTGCCATTGCCATGAAGAATGACATGACAGTGTTAAGCGCCGGGCTCTTTTGCTCAAGAAAATTATGTGTCCATGATTGGGGTTCCTCTGACAGGAGGAATATGACAAACCCCACTTTTGTGGATTCGAGTGAGAATGTCCGTGGTTGCAGGGCAAAGCACAGCTGACAGGCATTCTTCAAAGCCCTGAATTTAGGTCTGTCCCCTGAAAAGCACTCAGGAGTAGGAACCCTGGATTCTGAAGGCAGCAACATGACTGTAGAAGTTGGTGGACGATCTGTTGAAGTTGAAAGTGTCGCTGCGGAAGCACTTAGTTAAATGGAGGGATAGTGGCAGAGAGAATTTGAAGTCGACCTTCTAACTGGAAAAAACATCCTGCAGGTTCTTCATGCTTGAGTGAGTGCTGTGGTTTGTTGGCACAGCGCCCCCAGCAGGGAAGCACCTCATTCAGCCCTTGACATGATGGTTGGATGATACTGCCATATCTCTGGTCTGAGGCCCATCTGACGAGAAGGCTTCCATTGTGGCTAAGTGTTAAGCTTCCCTGAAGGTGAGAACAAGGACTGCCAGGCTTTAAGAAGCACGGGTGCCATGTAGATAGATCTGCTGGAAGCTCCTTGCAACTGGATAGCTGTCAGCTGATCTATCACTTGCCCCTGGTGAGGTAGCAAGACCACAGGCAAGGTGGCACCCAGGGAAGAAGCAGGATCTGGCTGGCAGGAACAGACTGAAGATGCATAGTGATGATGGCAGCCAAAGTCATACACAGGAAAGCAAGGCAGGGAGTAGACAGGAGTGTGGTCAAGAACAGAGCCGAGGTCATTCATAGAGATCCAGTGGAGCAAGCAAAAGAGTAGTCAAGAGCAAGCCAGAGTCACGCATAGTAGAACAAGAGAAGCAGAGTCCTTAGAGCAAGCTGGGGTCAAAACCAGATGTAAGGCAGCAGGGAAGTCCAGAGGCAAACTGGGTCGGTAACAGGTAATCCAAGGAACACAGGAAACACAGGAGCAAGGAGTACTGGTAGCTGAAGATCATCCAGCAAAGTCTAAGTGCAGCCACTGTTTTTATATAGGGCATTTGGCGCCAGTTCTGGCAGCAGGTGTGCATGAACGCACATCAGTGCGAATGTCCATGCTTCATGCACACGCACGCATTTCTATGCAAATGAGCATGGCCATGTAAAGTATTGGCAACTATGCCAGGTCTTTTCCTCAGCACATGAACATTTTTATTCTGCTGTCTCCTTTTCAGCATATAATCATGTTTTCTCCGAATAGCATCCTGACAATGATGCTATCAAAAAATTTGAGTTGCAAGTGTTGCTGTAGATTGCTGTCAGTAATAAAAAGTATAATTGAAATTATCAAAAATTACTGGGTAGTTCTTAGTTTTTGTTTTTTATGGTTATATCTAAAGGGGAGCACTGGTAGAAAATCAAAGCTACAGGTGATCTTAGGTGTTTGGAAATTGAGTAAACTGTGCAACCAGAAATGGCTAATGACCAATAGAAAATGTCTTCAAATAATCACTCTCCACTGGTTTCATTTGTAATTGCTTGTCAGTGATGACCCTCTCTGTAACTGGAACAGACAATAATCTAGCAAACCAATGGGAATAAATAGTCTTTATAAAAACTAGCAATAATCATTGGGTGGGAGGTTAGCTGAAAATGGGTTTTAAAAATCCCATGCTGCTGTGATAGTCCTCTATCTTTGTGCATAACTCTGGGCCATAAGACTATAAAACTGGCTTAGAATTACTGTTATTCAAGGGAGTGGCTCAGCCGCTACTTCTACTTTATTCCCAACCCTGACTAGAATATTTGTTTTTGGCAACTAAACTGGTGAAAAATTGTGATCATCTCAAACTAATCTCTGTAGCAAAACATAAAATATTCATTCCACACAGGAAATTGTGGCACCCATGAATAGGTAAAGCATGAACATATATTTGCATATAAGCCCTAAGTACAAAACTTGAACAGAGTAGAGGCTGTTCTTGGAAAGATATACTTATATACTACAACTTAAATTGATACAGGTATCTCTACAATATAATTAATTGCAGTAAGGTAAAAAAAGAACCAGATATATTTTCTCCATGTGCAGATTTTGGAAAGTTATAATCTGGTCTGTGAAGATTTGATTTTCCAGATGAATTCATTGCACACCAAATTCAAGTGTATGTATGTTAGCGAATGTCCATGTAGATATCTGCACATGAGCTTCAAAGATGGATGGAACATACTCCTCAGAAGCAATGATATCCAAACTGTGGCCCAGGGACCGGACATGACCCTTTGTTTGCCTTTATCTGTCCCTTGGGGCACTATACCTTCTACTGACACAAACAATGGGACACTATTCCACCCACTGACACCAATGATGTGACATTGTTTCTCCTCCTAATACCAAAGATGGGGCACTCTTTACTCCCAGTGACCCCAGGACATTTTCTACTTCCACAGCCCACAGCCTGGCCCCCCTAAAGTCTGAAGGACAAGAAACTGGCACTTTGTTTAGAAAGTTTGAAGATCCCTGCTCTAAAGGATACTCTGGTGCAGTTGTTGCTTATGAGTGATGATTTGCAAATTTAGGATTCATGCCTTCCACTATTTCCCCTGCAAATAAATACATTTTTACTTCTGTTCGAGAGGTGCCCTCATCTGGTAAACCATCAGCAGGTTGTCAGCAGCACAGGAAGTGAGGGTAATTCTCTCTAAGAGAGCCCTGAATAGCAATAAAAATCTGACCGGTTCTAATTCATCCCCACTCTATCCAAAACTAGGAAACATGTTTAAAGATTCAAAGCTGTTAATGGCCCCAGGTCGTGTTTTGTGAAAAGAGATGCAGAGAGGGGGTGGAGGCATGCCACTAGCGCTGGTGTTATAAGATATTCATCACCCATATTCAGAGCAGGTCAGAAGAACAGTAGAATCTGTAGTAGGTATGAAAATGAAAAGAGTAAGTTCACATTTTCACAAAAAAATGAACACAAAAAAAATTAAAAGATGAGCTAACTCAAATTATCCTTTTCTGCCCCCAATGCGACCAAGTGAGCGATTTGACCAATTGGGAAATGCTTATTTCTTCGGTGACACCTTACTGGAAGAAGGCCTCAGATACACTGACCATTGAGTGCTTGCCATTGTGAGCATTATGATGGATACTCACTCCGGAGATGTGTATTACAATGTATGGTATATGGACCACTATACCTGTGGCACAGGCCATCATGTACAGTGTGGTCAGGAGGGGTGGCCAGGATATTTGGAGTTAGTTCACATTTTCATTTTTGTGAAAAGGCAAACTTACCCTTTAGCGCCCTTCACACTGGAACGCAGTGGGTAAAAAAAGTCTCATTCAGTCACTTCCTTCACTGCAGATGAATGTGCTGCCCTTGCGAGATGCGAGTGGGTGCCAATTAATTGTTAATGGCAACTTGCAATTGCAGTGTGTTTGCAGCTACCAAAGTCCATGTTACCACAATACCATGCAATTGGGTGCGGCACAATCTGAAAAAGTAGCACTTGCACTACTTTTTATGTGTTCCGGAATGTTTCGCAGCCCGTTGAAATGAATGGGCTGTCAAAAGCAGAACCCGTGGGAATGTACTTTTCGCAATGTGAACTGGCCCTTAAAAAACTCCAGTTTTAAGAAAGCCTTACGAAATTACTTTAAAGCCGAGGTAAAGATATAATACAAATTGTAAACCTAGTAAATTATCATTCCCATAGTTGAATTTTAATATGCCTGCATTTTTTTCCCCATGATATTACTCCCATCCTAACAGCACATTGTATCTGTTCTAATGACACAGTTACAGCATTGTTCTGCTTTCTTGCTCATTTTACTCAATTCAAACTTCTTCGGGTGTAACGGTGAGTCAGGAGAGCAGCTGGCCTGGGGATACACAAGCAGTCACCTTCATGCCTCTAGCTGGATGTTTTACAACGTGTGCCCAGCATCTAACCTTCTGTTTAACTATTGCATGCTGTCATTAAGTATGATTATATAAAGGATGCATTAATATATTTGTACACACTCTATAACTGGTTGCGTCACCTCTATAATGAACAGGTTAATTTTACCTGTGCCTGGTTTTTATCACACCTCAGTGAGAGGCTTAGTGTTTGGTCTTCCCATCCTGTAGTGGTACAGAACATTACCCCTTATAGGTGTTGTAGACAAACACACAAAAAGTAATTAAACCCCAAAGACCTGGATTTAAATAGATCAAAATATAGCAAATGCAGCTGAAAAATACACACTTAATGGCCGTTTGAAACGTTGATTGATTTTGACTCATCATGTTACATTCTAAAGACATAGCTATCTCATTGTATATTTTTTTTAAGTTTAAGTATGTCTGGTTATATTCAGATTAAGCGTGGCTTCAGATATCTTTCTTATGAAGTAATATTTTATTGTAGCTACTCAACTATATGCATAAATTTGAAATAGGATTTAAAGTAAACATGTTACATTGCTGGGCAATTTAAACCAAGGATATGGTGAAAAAAGCACAATTTAACTGTTGCAAAAACAGCATGTTAAAGCAATTACTTGATACAAAGATATACCGTATTTTTCGCTCCATAAGACGCACTTTTTTCCCCCCCAAAAAGGGGGGGAAATGTCAGTGCGTCTTATGGAGCGAATTTGGAGCGGCCGGTCCGGTATTTCCACCGCCGCTGTGTCAAAATACCGGGCCAGCCGCTCAGCTCTGCAGTGGGACCTTACCTGTTCCTCTATCCAGCGCCGCGTTGTCTTCCCGGCTTCTGTAGTGTGCGTGACAGCCGGGTCCCAAGTGCGCATGCCAAGAAGCGGTGCTCTTTGCGAATGGTAAGGCGGTACCTGGGACACATGACAGATCCCAGAAGCCGCCGGACCAATCACAAAGCGCAGCGCTTCTCGCTCATGTGCACTGGGCATCCGGCTGTCCGCCGAGCGCCGACACTACAGAAGCTGGGAAGACAGCGCGCGGCTGGATAGAGGAACAGGTAAGATCAAAAAACAACTCCGCGGACGTAAGAGCGGGTACCTGTCAAATTCAGGTACCCACTCCCCCCCTCCCCAAAGGTCAGCAGTCATCTCCTGTACTGTCCGCAGTCTCTGGTCATCTCCTGTACTGTCCGCAGTCTCTTGTCATCCCCTGTACTGTGTCTGCAGTCTCTGGTCATCCCCTGTACTGTCCGCAGTCTCTGGTCATCTCCTGTACTGTGTCCGCAGTCTTTGGTCATCTCCTGTACTGTGTCCGCAGTCTCTGGTCATCTCCTGTACTGTGTCCGCAGTCTCTGGTCATCTCCTGTACTGTCCGCAGTCTCTGGTCCATCTCCTGTACTATGTCCGCAGTCTCTGGTCATCTCCTGTACTGTGTCCGCAGTCTCTGGTCATCTCCTGTACTGTGTCCGCAGTCTCTGGTCATCCCCTGTACTGTCCGCAGTCTCTGGTCATCTCCTGTACTGTGTCCGCAGTCTCTGGTCATCTCCTGTACTGTGTCCGCAGTCTCTGGTCCATCTCCTGTACTATGTCCGCAGTCTCTGGTCATCCCTGTACTGTGTCCGCAGTCTCTGGTCATCTCCTGTACTGTGTCCGCAGTCTCTGGTCATCCCCTGTACTGTCCGCAGTCTCTGGTCATCTCCTGTACTGTGTCCACAGTCTCTGTTCATCTCCTCTACTATGTCCGCAGTCTCTAGTCATCTCCTGTACTGTGTCTGCAGTCTCTGGTCATCTCCTGTACTGTCCGCAGTCTCTGGTCATCTCCTGTACTGTGTCCGCAGTCTCTGTTCATCTCCTCTACTATGTCCACAGTCTCTAGTCATCTCCTGTACTATGTCTGCAGTCTCTGGTCATCTCCTGTACTATGTCTGCAGTCCATTAGTTCAGAATTTTTTTATTTCCTGTTTTCTGCCTCTAAAACCTAGGTGCATCTTATGGTCAGGTGCGTCTTATGGAGCGAAAAATACGGTGGATCCAAGGGGTATGAATACGTTTTCAAGGTACTGTAGATGTAGTTTTAAGATAAGCTTAACTTTTTCTGTAAAAGTCAATTTTTTGGCCTTGATGCCCCACCCTACCCCCAGGTCTCCATGTTTCTTAGATGTTCATCACAATATACTGTAGAACCAATAGAGTGGCTTAGTAAGTGGGAGGGGTGTGCACAAACAAAGATTTTACAGGGAAAGTCAAGACTTCTATTTATTTTAATTTCTTATATCTCTGAATCTACAGATTGTTTTGACATGCGGTATTTATTGAAGGTCACCTTTATTTATACTGTATATTTACCCCTTCTATGCTTAGTTGGAACTTTCCCAGTTTTGTGACAGTTTTAGATCAAGAGTACTCTAACCTATACATTTTTCCTTGGAGAATCCAGTGAGTAAACATTTTGTTTCATTGGGCTTTTCACTTAACCAGATCCAGATGCACCAGTTGTACCCTTACAACTTCAACAACGTACCTTGGAGCATACCTGGTATGCCCAGGTCCTCAACTCTCACATCTTTGAATTTGTGTCATTTTATGTGTATTTACACATATTCTATTATGTGTTGCAATATAGGTTGCTCCTAACTTACTCCTTAGTAAACTGTAAGAAATTTGCCCTGATAAACCCCTTTCTTTCACATCTATCCTTAGTTATTATTTATATAAGTACAATTAACTGCATCCCGGTACTGCCACAGGGCAGCATGGGTGCGCAGAATCACGTGTATATATGTGATTTTGCATCTCTAGGTAGGGGGCATACACTAGCCGCGTGCCCCACCCATGCCACCATTTGCGGCCTCGTCCATGCCCTGCCCGGTGATTACTCGCCAGCGACCGGTGATTGCCGAGCATCTCCAACGGGGGGGGGGGGGGGGGGGGGAGAACCATTTGTAAACAAAGCAGTGTGCTTACAGTGAAGCACAAACACAGAACATTATGTAAAATGGCACACAGCACACAGTCAGCCCTTTGATCACTCCACATGTTAACCCCTTCCCGCCCAGTGCCATTAGTGCAGTGTTAGTGATTTTTAGTAGCACTAATCACTGTTTTGGTGTCACTGGGGATGTCAGTGACACCAAGTCAGTTCCTCCCAGTGTCAGAATGCCTGCCGCAGTCCCACTATAAGTCGCTGCCATTACTAGTAAAAAAAAAACAAAAAACAAAACTTCCAGTATATTTTCCGCCATTTGTAAATGCTATAACTTTCATGTAAACCAATTAATTTACTCGTATTGTATTTTTTAGCAAAAACATGTAACAGAATACATTTTGGCCTAAATTTATGACAAAATTTGATTTTTAAAATTTTTTTACTGAACATGTTTAATAGCAAAAAAGTAAAAAATATTGTTTTTTTATCTCAAACTTGTTGGGTTTTTTTATTGCACAAAAAATGAAAAAGTAACAGGCAATCATATACCACTGAAAGAAAGCTCTGTTTGTGGGAAAAAAAGGACGTAAATTTCATTTGGGTGCAGCGTTGCATGACGTAGCACCGTAACGCAAAAAATGGCCTGGTCAGGAAGAGGGGGGGAGGGTAAATCCTCAGGAGGGCAAGTGGTTACAGCACAAATTCAAATAAAATATTTTGTTTTGAACTGAGTGGGGAACAGTTAGTCTGTTTCCTTTTGTCTCCATCTTGTGTCTTCAGGTAGAAGTGACAGGGTATCAAAGGAATGGGAAGTGAAAGGACACCTCCCTAGTGGAGACAAAGACAAAAAGAAGTCCACTTTCCTTTAATAGAGTGGGGAAGGCTTAGAAAAGCCTGAAAGCGGTTTTGTTGCTTTATGTTCTGTTTTGTACTAGTGACAAGTGGTCCCCTTATTTTTTTGTTACCAAAACAGGAAATGAGGAAAAATCTCCTCAATACAATCACAGGTAGTAGTAAAACAATTCAATAGAAGTTTTAACTGTTCCCCGTGCTAGCCAAAAGGTTTGGTTGGAATAAGGTTTTAAGCAAGGTAAAAGTCTTCAGTTAAAGAGAAAACTAAGCCTTGCAAATAAAAAGGTTCACTTAACTGCCATCTCCTCAAGCCACTTATATTTACCTCCCCTTCACTCTTTTTTGCTCCATTAAGCTGCCTTGCTCAAAGCTAAATGCTCATTACTTCTGGGTATGGAGAGCATGTGATTTAAGTATAACCAGCACTTATATTCTATAAGAAAGTTTATTTTAGAAAGAAGGTGCTGGCCCTCTAATTCTATGTGCAAGAATCAATGTGCAAAAATAAATATTATTGTATATAAAACATGATCAGATTTATATAACAATGTATCCAAACACGATTGTTTAAATGTCCACAACAACAAAATAAGATGAGTCCCAAATCACCAATATCTTGTAAAAGGAAAGTGATAAAAGTAACCATTTCGTCTTAAAAAAATGTTTCAAATCTGCTCTACCATGTGATCAGCTAAACTGCCAACTCACCAAATCACAGCGGCCACAAAAGCAGCCAACAAGCAGTATGGATGAAATGCTGTGTCTAAGGAATTATCTCTTCACCATGACCCCTCCACATGTAAATATTATGAATGGAAGATCCTCATAAGCCCAATGATAAAAGAGGAAAAATCCCCAAAACAATGCAACATATTGCAGTAATTTTATCTAAAATTGGAAGAATAAAAAGCAAAGATCGCTATGCACTTACACGGTATAGGTGCCAGAGAAGGTACCAACACAAACTAGGAGGATCCAATCCCTCACACCGCCGCTTGTTCAGAGCCGCTGTGTGTTCTATAGACCAGATATGATATAGGAGAGATGTCTCCAATGTACTTTGTTTCTCATCTGTTGTTGAATTTCTTTAGATAGCGGCATGATGTGTTGCTTTTTTATATTTTTTTATCCTGCTTCACTTTGCCAAACAACTTCTGTTTAAGTGACTTCCTGATTCAACAGGTCTGGCAGTAATCAGGCCTCGGTGTGGCAAGTAAAATTTAACTCAGCTTTCCAAGAAATATAGTTTTTCACATAGGGACAGGCTATCAGCACCTGTGGTAGTGAGCCCTTGTAGATAGTCAATTAGGGGTTCCCCAGGGCGCGGAGTCTAAGCCCCAGACTGCTTCTTCACCAGAGCCCCTGATGGTGAGGATGGACTTGCAGCAAGCTGGGACCAAGTCGCGGCCCCTGGGTATGCCCATCTGAGGATGAGGAGACCACTCGCGGGAGCAGAGTACAATGGGAGCAGACAAACGGAAATTCGATAGACTAGCCGAGGTCAGGACAGGCGGAAAACAAGCATAGTCAGAGAACAAAGCCGGGGTCAGTACACAAGTAGTCAATGCAGTATACAGGCAATAGCAACACACAGGCGCTCCGACAACTAGGAAATTGCTCAGACAAAGTGACCTAGACTGATCATGTCTTATATAGGAAGCAAACAAGGAGGCGGGCCAGGAAGTGATGGAAGGGAAGGAAATAAACCCCAGAGAACAGCAGACGAAGCCCATAGGTGAGCACAGACCAACCACACATGTGAAAGGAATCAGGAACAGCACTGCAGCAAGGAGGTAAGAACACAAACAAGAAACTGCAGGCTAACTTGTAACACAGGCAGACTTGGACAGTTTTTTTCCCTTAATATATGAAATGTATAATTTGTCATTTTGTATTTACTCAGGTTATTTTTGTGTAATTGTTAAAATTTGTTTGATGATCTGAATCACTTAAGTGTGACAAATATGAAAAAAAAAATAAAAAATCAGGAGGGGGCAAATACTTTTTCACAGCACTGTATATCTAACCCTCATCTAGGATTAGAGTCTGGAAGAGTTAAATGGAATCCCCAGCCACTTTGTTTAAAAATATAATACGTTTCCCGGACTGTCCTTTTGCATCAAATTAAAAATGTAGCAGGTTGTAAACATTGCACAGGTAGGGTGCCACTTCACAGTCAAGGTCAGGGCATCCCTCAGGTATGTTCGTTAAGGGAGTTTTGCATTTTCAATGTATCACTTTAGGCATTACTAAAATTGCTAAATGGAAATTTTTTTTTTGCTTTGGTACAGTTGCAAGAAAAAGTATGTGCAATTAAACCATGGCAACATCTAATGTTTGTGTAGTATTATGTTCAGCAGACTGTGTACTTCTATTGTTGTGACTTAGATGACGTTCAGAGCACATTTTATGCCAATTCATGCAAAACTCCACGTAATCCCAATGGGTTCACATACTTTTTCTTGCAACTGTACATGTCCAGGGCAGTGCCCAGCCCCCATGCCATTTGTTTGACAATTTGATTCCCATAAACTTCAATGAGGTTTGTGTTCGACTAAATGAGTAATGTTCACCGAACCTGCCACAAATCGAACCTAGGGTATTCTGCTCATTGCTACTCTAGAAAGACTTGGAGCAAACCCAGAACTTCTTTTTGTCAGCCTCAGGGACAATTGCAGCAGTGTGGGAGCAAATGAAAGAAGAGTTTAAGCAGCAGGGGGTTGGGTGGTGGACAGGGATGAAGCACATGTTTTCAAGGTTTCTTTAAATTGTAACTCCAGATCTCTTGAGAAATATGCAATCCCATCTTTATGAACTATATACAATGTTAGGAATTTTGCAAACTTTTGTTTGCAGATTAATATCTTTCTCTGCCTTGAAGAAATTGAGATTAATATCTTTCTCTGTCCTGAAGAAATTGCTTTCACCTTGTCTCGGAATCATTTTTGAATGGGAGAGTCAATCTTTACTATCAGCACCTGGTATAGCCCTTCAAGCAGGGGACGTCTGAAATGTAACCACCTGATAAAACCCTTCAGGCAGGGATGCATATGATTTGGAGATGTAGGAAAATTAGTGAGTACATCACACAAATAGGAAACAAGATTTGCTGTGGCATTCAGTACATTAATGAAACACTGAATGTTTCCAGGTTGCCTTATTACAAGGAATGTCTGATGCATGTGTGTTAGGGCTGGACCAACAGAAGTGAAAACTTGCTCTGATGGATCTAGCATAAAGTTTTTTCTCCTTCAAAGAAGCAGATCTGTCATTGAAATATAGTATGGATGGACCCTGTTCTAGTCCTAAACTGTTATATCTCTGCTATCTGCAAAGGGAGAGCTCACCAGATGTTAAATTCTTGGATGTGTATGGAAGAGCACAAAGTTCATCTCACTTGACTGACTTTTTGAAACATTCACAGCCGGTTTGAACCACATACAATCTTTATGCCATGTGAAATAACATTACGTCCTATGGTCCCCGTTCAAATATGTTCACTCGCAGTACAGATTCACTGCGGATTGCAAAAGAGTCCTGTCCGATTTCTGAGCAGTGAGGTCTGGTTCAGGTGTGGATTACAGGCTCCATGACTTCTATGGGAATGGCTTCTGAATCGCACATGTTGAGTTTGTGTACACGATTTCAGGCTGGTGAATCTGATGTAAACCTGACCTGAGCCAATGAAGAACTACTGTGTCAATTAGCTGTGAAAATGGAGCTTCAATTTGCACCGCACATGTGTGAATCCACTATCAATGGTTAAGTGCATCAAATACAGCCTACGCATTTTTGGCTTCCCCTTTCTTCAGGGCTAATGTACAAAAAAACAGTTAAAAGTAAAGTACCTTTAAAACATCCATGTCTATAAAAGGGTGAAAATAAAGTAAATGAAAAGCAGAGTGAAGGATTGCAGAGAATGTGTTGGACTGCATGATGGTAACAGGAAGAGATAAAAAAGTAAACTGGGATGGAAGGGGTGTCAAGACAGATAGGCTGTGTGGACTCCTATGGAATGCCTCTGTTTCTTTTGCTATGTTCACTTCTCTCACACTTTTTACATAGGGTTTCAGCTACTATGCTCCCAGGCTCTCTACACACATCTGTTCAGGCTCCTGTCTCAGCTCTGGCCATTTTATTTTGGATTGACTACCATTTCATCGACATGGACTTGGATATTTTATCACTGTATATGAAATAATTGCAGTATTTACTTTTTTTTCTGTTTAGCACATTAGCCCAGAAGGCTTTTTCTCCCTGAAACGCGTTGGCTGTATTTGTTCCAAAAAGTCCTTCAAGTGAGATAAACAGTTGTGTGAGGCACTTCACCGTACACGCAGAAGTTACTACAAGAATAATAAGGGAAAGTCTTTAACCTTGAAGGTTAAGTTCACCTTTTGCAAAAAAATAATAAACGCACATTTTTTTTGTAGGCACATTTTTTTTTCTAAGGCGTCTGCAGAGCATTACACCTGCACAATCTCAGGCTCCTGCAGACTCTCAAGATAGCTGTCTGTCCGTACTTCGTATGGGCAGGCAGTTACTTAAGAGCAGGAAGATCAATGAACTACAAGAGTTCTTACCAGTGCCCTCTTAGTTAATTGAGAACTACAAACCATCAGCTGCAATGACTGATGGTACTTATAGTCTATTCATTCACTGGAAACTGTGAATGAATAAGGCTGCCTTGTGGGTGGACCTGTGCTGTTTTCAAATTGTAAAAGTGGGTGTGAAGATCCCTCATCCACTGTCAGCGGGAGGGGGGATCAGGTGCAGATGCTGGAACATGTTACGTGTTCCACCCTAAAAATGGGATCATGTTTTCAAGTGTTTTTAGCATTTTTGGAGTAGAATTGCACAACACTTGAAAAAACACTAGAAAAAAAAAGTTTCACTTTTCAAGCATTTCCATTGAAGACTATGGGGACAAAAACACTAAATCTGTCGAAAAGTACTTTTCTGAGTGATAGGCATTTTGGTAAAAGCAACAGGATGCTCAGATGTGAACAAGGGCTAACATGTTGCAACGGTGAACGTATTTTTTAACTCTAGTCAGATATAAAAGACAAAAACAAATGCAGCTCTGTATTCAATAATATACAGTTGCAAGAAAAAGTATGTGAACCCCTTGGGATTACGTGGAGTTTTGCATGAATTGGGCATAAAATGTGCTCTGAACGTCATCTAAGTCACAACAATAGAAGAACACAGTCTGCTGAACATAATACTACACAAACATTAGATGTTGCCATGGTTTAATTGCACATAACATGTAAACATTCACAGCGCAGGGAGGAAAAAGTCTGTGAGGCCCTAGCTTAATGACTTCTCCCAGAGCTAATTGGAGCCAGGAGTGAGCCAACCTTGACTCCAATCAGTGTGATGATATTGGATGTGTTGCTGACACCTGTTTTGGGTTTACTGGTTTCAAGAAGCACTGTCTGATGTGAACCATGCCTCGCAGAAAAGAGCTCTCAGAAGACCTACCATCAAGAATTGTTGACTTGCATGAAGCTGGAAAGGGTTACAAAAGTATCTCCTTGAGCCTTGATGTTCATGTGTCCACGGTAAGACAGACTGTCTACAAATGGAGAAAGTTTAGCACTGTTGCTACTCTCCCTAGGCGTGGTCGTCCTGTAAAAATGACTGCAAGAGCACAGCGCAGAATGCTGCATGAGGTAAAGAAGAATCCCAGAGTGTCAGCTAAAGACCTACAGAAATCTCTGGCACATGCTAACATTTTTGTTGACACATCTACAATAAGGAAAACATTAAACAAGAATGAAGTACATGGGAGGACACCACGGAGGAAGCCATTGCTGTCCAAAAAGAAGATTGCAGCACGTTTGAAGTTTGCAAAAGAGCACCTGGATGTGTCCACAGCACTACTGGCAGAATATACTGTGGACAGATGAAACCAAGATTGAGTTGTTTGGGAAGAACACACAACACTATGTGTGGAGAAAAAAAGGCACAGCACACCAACATCAAAACCTCATCCCCACTGTGAAACATGGCGGAGGGAGCATCATGGTTTGGGGCTGCTTTGCTGCCTCAGGGCCTGGACGGATTGTTGTCATTGATGGGAAAATGAATTCCAGAGTTTATCAAGACATTTTGCAGGAAAACGTACGACCATCTGTCCGCCAACTGAAGCTCCGCAGAGGATGGGTGATGCAACAGGACAATGACCCAAAGCATACAAGTAATTCAACAAAACAATGGTTGCAACAGCACAGAATACGCCTTCTGGAGTGGCCCAGTCAGAGTCCTGACCTCAACCCCATTGAAATGCTGTGGCATGACCTTAAGAGAGCGATTCACACCAGACATCCCAAGAATATTGCTACACTGAAACAGTTTTGTGAAGAGGAGTGGTCCAAAATGACTCCAGATCGTTGTGCAGGTCTGATCTGCAACTACAGGAAACGTTTGGTTGAGGTTATTGCTGCCAAAGGAGGGTCAACCAGTTATTAAGTCCAAAGGTTCACATACTTTTTCCTCCCTGCACTGTGAATGTTTACATGTTATGTGCAATTAAACCATGGCAACATCTAATGTTTGTGTAGTATTATGTTCAGCAGACTGTGTTCTTCTATTGTTGTGACTTAGATGACGTTCAGAGCACATTTTATGCCCAATTCATGCAAAACTCCACGGAATCCCAAGGGGTTCACATACTTTTTCTTGCAACTGTACATTTAATTTTTTTTAAATGCAAGCAGCTTATGTAGCTGTATGTGACCTGGTATCAGTGTATTGTAGTTTCTTTACAAAGTTGCTTAAGTCTGGTAAACACATACCATTCAGCAGGAACTGGACAATTTTCGGTATGTGTGTACGCTTCTCTGTTCAACAGAATCCTGCCTAACACCTGGCTTCTGTCAAACCTCATGCTGGAGAACCAGCATGTAGGCAGGCTGCCATATTTTATGTTTAGTTAGCTACTTGGCTGCTCAGGTCAGGGGAAGGGGTTAATATCTCTTGCCATCTTCCACGATCATGTTTGCTGGCTTTGTCTGGGGTCCCACCTCCCTCCTGTGAGATATAAAGAGGAAGAGGTTTTGGTCCCTGGGGTGGTGGGCATAAGAAAGAGGACGGGAACATTGCAGAAGCTTGCTGGGACTTGTAGCCCATCTTTGTAGTGTTGACTCTTTGGGATCCCCGTCATCATGGACACCTCTATATCCTTCAAAAACTGGATTTTGCCCAAAAGGTCTACACCTATGCAGGTAGGGACAGCCACAGTTAAGTGTAGTTAGGGAAAATACATTTATTCATGTTCTTAATGTTATGCCAAACTTTCAGTAAAACTTGTTTCAACTGCTCTGAGCTTGGTCTGAAGGTATTCAAAGGATACATGTTGGGTCCATTAAAGCACTATAGGGTATGTGTAACACCACTACAAAGGTTAACTCGCAAGGCAAAAAGGAGAGAAGGTAGTTGCCATGGATAACTGAAAGGAAGAACAGCAACCAGTCGTTTGGCATGGTACCTGCTTAAGTGGCAGGTTCTTCTGTAGCAAGGGGGTCGGTGTGCTGACTCGTTATGGAGATATAGGCCAGATCACTAGGTATGGGAAGGAAAGAGATCAGCGCTATGTGTCCGGCAGAGGTTCATTCTGGTACTGGGCGTGAGGTAGCTGAGGTACGCTGAACTGGTGGAGTGGGCAAGGGCCTTGCATGTCCCTCCGAATGCAACACATACAAAAGTACAAGTGTGGAGTCACTTGAGATGAACATCCTACGGAGAAACCCTGTACATTAGTGCTGCACACAAGGGTTGGGGGTCGGGGGCTGCCTTAATGTTCCAATTTTCAGAGGACTGCAGCCTCCACCTGATCCCAGGTATTGGTGAGCACGCTTTCGGGCGAAGTGTTACCCCACATGCATGGGTGCAGTGAGACCCCACCCACAAACAGAGACCCCCGACCCACAAGCATCTAATCAGTGCTTTCAGCCAATGGCGCTGATCAGTGTATTCTGGCGGGGGGAAGGGGGAGTCCTCCTGTCAGAATACAAAGACACATTGGGAGAGATCCCTGCCTCAACACCCGCTGGTTGAATGAAAAAAGCTGTGTGTGTATACCCTTTAGACCTGAGAAACAAGATGCAGTAGAAGAAGACAGTCAGGTGTGCTGCAGTGCTTATATGCTAAAAAGCAGCACATTGAAAAGAGAAGAGTGACAGAAAGATGAGTTCATCATTCTGCTTCTTCTCCTTTTCTCTGTCCAGTCATAGGCTGGTGGAAGGTGCTAGACTTGTAATTCTAACTTAGCTAAAGCAGAGAAAAATCAGATCTCCTTCCTGCCATACTAGACAGAGCTGTGCTGTATTGCAGAGATATTTAGATCTCAGATGTGAAAGGGCAGAAATACAGATCCTTGGGCAGATAAATTAGCCCCCATATATGTATTTCATCTGTGCATTCAGCTGATTACCTGAATTTTGAGAGTGACAGAAAATTACAGTATTTGCTGAGTGAAATGGTAGGGTGATTTTTCATTCATTTAAATACCATTGGTTTGTTTTACAAATCTGTGTTATTTTTTGTCATTTTCCTTTAAGGGGGCTTGACCAAGCATACACAGTGTAATATGCTCAATTAGAAATTAAGTGATGTAATTTTTTATCAGCTGGAACGATAATGACATTTTATTTGATGTGGTTTTCAAAATAATGTCCGAAAGACATATGATGTAATAGGAGAGGTCTAGTTTTCATTAGATTCAATAGAACAGATTAAACGTGTCCCAAAGGGGTCATTACTAAGGTCCATTAACCTCTTTAAATGACATTAGCTGAAAAGAAAATATTCTTTTTAGCCAGACAATATATGGGAAAAGCAATATTTCTTTTATGTTTGATGTATGCATAGTGTATAAATACACATGTAAGATAGAAATGGAAATAGAACTCTTCAACCTGTACAGCAGAGTATGTGTATGTATATCTGTTTTTCTATAAATATGTATAACAGCTGCATACCTCATCCAGTGTCCTCCAGAATTTAAATTCACAATGCCCTTGAGATGTGGACGTAATTAACTGGTTCAGTGCATGTCCTAGTAGAACTCCATCAAAACAACTTGTAATAGTAGCTATTGCATGTACCATTCGCTTTGACATGGAAATACTGTACACATTATAGGACCTCTCTCTGAAAAGATATACTGTTGTTGAATCTTAATAAACAGTATATTGTGAAGATTAGCTCAAGTGTTGTGCTTCTTCGAGAACTTCTGTGCAGCCCGAAAGTATATTTTAAGCTTTGGTCCCACATTTATTTAAATGTAAAGTTCAAAATAGCCCAAAGAGTTACCTTTGCAGGGTTTTTAAGCATCAGAACATATATTTTCCAGCCTCCTGACTATCCAGACTTTGTAGTCTCTGATCACATCTCAGCACAGACTCAATACTCAGTTTTGTGTCAAATGAAATGGTCACCTAGGCTGCACAGGCTCCTGCCTAATAACTTATGGCCTCTTAGTACTTCTCAGGCAATGGCCTGGTCAGACTGGCTACCTCTACTGGAGGCCAGGGTAGACGCTTGTCTTGTGTCTCTCTCCACACACGTACATTGCTCCTGCAGCAGCTTGTTTTTGGAGGAATTGAGTCCTGAACTATAAACAGCCCCTGGCCTAAATGGTTGTACACACCTGAACAATCAGGCTGCTGGTCTTCAGTGATATGTGGATACAGGGTTAGAGGCTTCATCCCTCCCAAGACTCTTTGAAGCCTCTGGACTCCAGAATCATATACATGGATTCCCAATCTTGGAGAACACTGTAAAACCAGTTTTCTCCACTCATAACAGCTATCCTAGAGCTCCTACACCTACCCCATTGAGTACCCTGTTCAACATATAGCCTGTTTGACAACATGAAAAAGGTACAGAATTATATATATATACAGTTGCAAGAATGTTATGTGCAATTAAACCATGGCAACATCTAATGTTTGTGTAGTATTATGTTCAGCAGACTGTGTTCTTCTATTGTTGTGACTTAGATGACGTTCAGAGCACATTTTATGCCCAATTCATGCAAAACTCCATGTAATCCCAAGGGGTTCACATACTTTTTCTTGCAACTGTATATATATATATATATATATATATATGCACCACACATATATGTGTATATATATATATATATATGTATATATATATATATACTGTGTATATATACAGTGAGGAACAGAAGTATTTGAACACCCTGTGATTTTGCAAGTTCTCCCACTTAGAAATCATGGAGGGGTCTGAAATTCACATTGTAGGTGCATTCCCACTCTGAGAGACAGAATTAAAAAAAAAAATTCAGGAAATCACATTGTATGATTTTGAAAGAATGTATTTGTCTTGCACTGCTGAACATAAGTATTTGAACACCTGAGAAAATCAGTGTTAATATTTGGTACAGAAGCCTTTGTTTGCAATTACAGAGGTCAAACGTTTCCTGTAGTTCTTGACCAGGTTTGCACACACTGCAACAGGGATTTTGGCCCACTCCTCCACACAGATCTCCTCTAGATCTGTCAGGTTTCGGGGCTGTCACTGAGCAACACGGAGTTTCAGCTCTCTCCAAAGATGTTCTATTGGATTTAGGTCTGGAGACTGGCTAGGCCACTCCAGAACCTTGATATGCTTCTTACGGAGCCACTCCTTGGTTATCCTAGCTGTGTGCTTTGGGCCGTTGCCATGTTGGAAGACCCAGCAAAGACCCATCTTCAATGCTCTGACTGAGGGAAGGAGGTTGTTGCTCAAAATCTCACAATAAATGGCCCCATTCATCCTCTCCTTAATACAGTGCAGTTGTCCTGTCCCCTTCACAGAAAAGCACCCCCAAAGCATGATGTTACCACCCCCATGCTTCACAGTAGGGATGGTGTTTTTGAGATGCAACTCATTCTTCTTTTTCCTCCAAACACGACGATTGAAGTCTAGACCAAAAAGTTCTACTTTGGTCTCATCTGACCACATGACTTTCTCCCATGCCTCCTCTGGATCATCCAGATGGTCACTGGCAAACTTCAGACGGACCTGGACATGTGATGACTTGAGCAGGAGAACCTTCCATGCAATGCATGATTTGAAACCATGACGGCGTAGTGTTCTACCGACAGTGACCTTTGAAACTGTGGTCCCAGTTCTCTTCATGTCATTGACCAGCTCCTCCCTTGTAGTTCTGGGCTGATTCCTCACCTTTCTTATCATCAGTGATACCCCACGAGGTGAGATCTTGCATGGAGCCCCAGTCCGAGGAAGACTGACAGTCATCTTTAGCCTCTTCCATTTTCTAACAATTGCTCCAACAGTTGATCTATTTTCACCAAGCTGCTTGGCAATTTCCCCGTAGCCCTTTCCAGCCTTGTGGAGGTCCACAATTTTGTCTCTGGTGTCTTTTGACATCTCTTTGGTTTTGCCCATGGTAGTAGTTGGCGTCTGACTGACTGTGGGGTGGACAGGTGTCTTTAAAGAGCTCAGACAGGTGCTACTAAGTTAGATTAATGAGTGGAGTAGAGGTGGACTTTTTAAAGGTACAGTAACAGGTCTTTGAGAGCCAGAATTCTTGCTGTTTCTTAGGTGTTCAAATACTTATGTTCAGCAGTGCAAGGCAAATAAATTCTTTAAAAATCATACAATGTGATTTCCTGAATCTTTGTTTAAATTCTGTCTCTCAGAGTGGGAATGCACCTACAATGTGAATTTCAGACCCATCCATGATTTCTAAGTGGGAGAACTTGCAAAATCGCAGGGTGTTCAAATACTTCTGTTCCTCACTGTGTATATTTATATATATATATGTGTGTGTGTGGTGCAGCATTGTGTGGCAGCTGATTCCTTTTGAAATGAACAAAACTTGTAGTGAAGGAATGACCCAAAAGGTACAGACAACCCACTGGGGAAGAAACCCAACTGGAAACACTTACAGTTCTATGCAGATGTGTAGCTAGGAATAGGTTCTGATGAACTGACAGCATCTGGCTCCGAAGGTAGAACGCGGCTTGGCCAGTCTAATTCAAAAGGGTAGCATTGCTGTGTCCCTACCCTTTCCCTTCTCGACTGGAACCTTTCCCTACCACTGTTCACTATCCCTACCAGACGGGTGCACAGTCCCTATCCTAACCACTTGCCAGAAAGCGCACCAAATCCTGGAAGCAGGCACTTAAAAAGGCTCTGCTGACCCAAGATGGCTGCCAGAGTCACCGGTATGCACTGTAGCCAAATGGAACGCTGTCTCCAGGGACCAAAGAAGCCATAGAGAAACCAAGTTTCTCTTGACTTCCTCTCCAGCTGCAGTACTGCTCCACTGGGCGCTATGTCACTAGTGTGTCACTTCAGAGCTGTGGGGACATAGAAATCTTTTTATGTTTGGCAGCTTTTAGAGTTCCAACCATGGCTTCAAATAAATTGGCACATTGGTCATCATTAAATAATACACCAAATTTTACTTTCAGTTTTCCATCCTTGTCTCTGGCTTAGTGGCTGATGGAAGGAACTGTCACAGCAGGTAGCAGGGAGATGCAGGGTTCTGATACAGTCAGCAGTGTTGAGTGCTGAAGATTACATTCAGCAGAGGCAGCAATGGTAAGTATATATTTGTTTATTTTAAAGAGCAACTGTTGTTAGATCATTGTATCTTTAAAGTGCCAGATGTAATATTTTAGGTTTAGGTAAATGTTAATGGGCTGTACCATGTACTGACTGCTTCTGTTTCTTAGTGACAGTAGTGTTAAGATATGACCACTAGTGGATTGAAAGAACTGATCCTTTAAAGGGCCAAAAATGATGGTGCTCTTTATGTGGTCAGTACGTGTGAACATGGGTACATGTGTGAATAGAGCATAACTTTGCCTGTATCAGTTAGGGCAGCTGCGTCAAAAGATTTTTTAAAGAGTTAAACTTGTGACTGTTGGAAATATCTCCGTCAGTGTTCAGTTTTGTCCCAATCTCAGCCACTATTGGGTGCTTGATGGCTTGGACTGCATGTACATTTGGAAGGGAATGTTAATTATATTAAGGGATTTCCAGAATGCAATCATTACATATGTTAACTGCATGCATTTGTTGGCACAAGTTATTTCTTCTTATAGTGAACCTATAACACACATCTGTTAAGTGCCATTGCTGAATTGATTTTAAAGGTGCAAGTTCTAGGGCTGTCATCTTCATTTTTGCTTTACTATTTAGTGCCTGACATGGACAAGTGTGCAATCATTAAAGTCAGAACTTTTAATCTTCATGCTTGTTATCAGTCAGACAACAGGAGGGCTGTGTTTAAACCTTATGGTAAAGGATGACCCCCATGAACCTACAATAATTCTCCCTTTGATCCTGATAATTCAAGCTCCACCTATTCTGTACTTTGGCAACCACAAATATTCACAGGTCAATAAACTATCCTGAGATGTGTAGATTTGTGGTAATGCATTAAATAGCATGGCTATTTTTATGCACTTCAGTATTTTGCAATGATCCACACCCAGATTTAATTTTTGTGCTTTCCGGTGTTAAAATGAAAAAAAAAAAAGAATTGGCCTGACTCTATACATGTTTATTTCATGTGTGGCGAGCCATATTGAAACACTTGAGAGGTTTTGCAATAGGACAGCAAGTTTATGACAGTGATCTTTACCATAAACTACGCACTGGAATCATTCCCAATCTCCCTCTTTGGAAGTCTAAACTAATGCAAAGAATGTGCCTTAAAGATTCAAAACCATAGTTCTTAGGTTATAAAAGTGGTAGAAGCATCAGAGTCTTTTTCTCTTTGAAGACTGACTCAATTCGCTACGGGGATGTTTAAAACACTGAAAAGTCATCAAGGATGTGAAAAAAATCAACCTTCATGCATTTGAAGGAAATGTGTAGTGGTTTTGAACATATTTCTTTATTTATTATGGTCAGCAATAAAAATAAATTAAATATTGCATAATATTTTTGTTTCTTCTTTTGAGCCAGCATACATTTTTCCAGTTTCCCTACTTCTAGCAGTTAAAAAAAACCCCTGTTATTTACAGAGCTTAGTAGCTCAAGATGAGAATATACAGTAGCATGCAAGTGAATGAGTGAGGGCAGATGAAGGGGTTCTGCATGGCTCTGAAATGTTGCACTTTATTGCTCTGATGTGATTATTTGAATAAACGTTTGGACATTATTTCAAAGATCCATGGTTTGCTGGCAATATAATCTTTGGCTAATGATACTGGTTACCAGTTGACAATTGCTACAGCACCCACTTACCTCTTACTATTTCCAGTAACACGTGTAAATGGAATATTATACATGAGTTAGAGCAGTGACTCATCCTCCTTGCTCCTTTCTCTATTTCTCAGTTTGGTCAAAGAGACATTGCTTGTCTGAGTGACACATTGGGGTTGATTTACCTAAATCTCATCTTTGGGGAAAACTTTAAAAGACTTATAAGGTAATCTCTCAAATTGGAAGGGCACAAAAAATTAGAAAATTATGAAAAAAGAGGCATGTTTTAGAAGGTTTTACCAACAACTCTACAATACCCTGAAACACGCAGGCATGCCTCTCAACACTACCATATACAACACATTTGGGAATACTTAACCCACTCAGGTCTTTCAAGTCTCCAACGGGATGATGCAGATCTAAATACCCCCATCACCACAGATGAATTTTATGAGGTGATTAAGGTTCTACAATCAGGCAAGGCCTGAAGACCTGATGGTTACTCAGCATCTAATGTAAGTCCTATGCACAACTCCTTGCCACCATCTTCAAGGGATACAACCTACTATAAGACACCCCTTCAGTCATGCCTAAGGAAAGACCACAAAATGTGTGCAAATTACAGGCTGATTTCCTTTCTTGATGTTAACATAAAGCTTGTTACCAAAACCCTCTCAACCCGCCTCTTGCAATATGTACCATTTCTTATCCATTTAGACCAGTGATCTCAAAAAGAGAGGCTAAAGAAGACACCACCAGGGTCCTTAATGCCATCTATCTTGCCCATCATAATAGAACCCTAATGCACCTTCTCTCTACAAATGACAAAAAGGCCTCTGATAGGGTAGATTGGCTTTATTTTAATAGCCTCAGAACACATAGGCCTGGATAAATATATGCATAAATGTATATATGTCACATACTCTGACCTGACAGCAGTAAAACCCTACAAATCCATTTCTGAATTCTTCTCCTTTTCAGAAATGAATGAGGCAGGGTTGCCTAGTGTTAAAAAAGGTAGGTAAAAAACGTTTAGGATTTAGAAACACTTCAAGTGGGACATGGTGATATTGCTGTGATGGCATATGGCTGCAATGTGAGCTCATATAGTTCCTGTTCTTGGATAGGCTGCAAACAACCCCATTCATAGGGAACACGTGTACAGCAGTAATGAATCAGCAATTTGAATGTACTTTTTAAACCTCCCTCTCTATCCATCTCCACATTTGAAGATCACTGTATTGTTTTTCTTCTCTAAAGTTTGCTGTAATTTGGCAGCCTCCTGGACCAGTATCACACTTCTTCAATGACTTCTCTCCCTTGCTACTCTACTTTCTCTTCTCTAAAATACCCACTATCTTTCATGGTCACTTTAACATTCCTGACCTAACCTCCTTTTTTGAACTAACACAATAGACACACACTCCTACTCTCTCAGCATTGATCTTGTTTAATTCCTACTCTGCATTCCTTGCAACCTCTTGACAACCCCTTTTCCTCTTTCTGATGTCAACCTTAATTTCATATTATTAATTACTCCAACCAGCAACCATTGCCACTTCAACCCTTCTATTCTTTATTTTGTTACTAACTACTTCTAGAACAAAATCTCACCCCTGTCCTGCCCTGACCTGGCCACCTTTTTCTACAGCAGCTCACTTATAGTCTGGCTTTTGTCCCCAACACTTCGCAGAAAATACCCTCCAAAAACTCTCTAATAACTAATTAACTTCTAAAACCAGTGGCCTCTACTCAGTGCTATTACTTTTAGATCTTTCTGTTTCCTTTGATGGTTGACAGCTCATTCCCACTGAAAAAACATCATTCCCATGGCCTTCAAAACTCTACCCTTTTCCTTTTCTCCTCCTACCCATCTAACTGCTTCTTCAGTATCAGCTACAATTCTCCTTCTCTTTTCTTCCTCTGTCCATAGGAATCCCCCAAGGCTCTGCGCTCAGACCTTCTCTCTTGATCACTTGATAACCTTTCATGGCTTCCATTACCATCTCTATGCTAATGACACACAAAGCCGTCTTTCCACTCTTCAGTTGGCCCCTTAGGTTTCCTTACACATCATAAATTTACCTACTGACATAACAGTATGGAAGTCATACTACTTTCTTAAAATTCAGTGTTATCATAACTGAGCTCATAAATGTTCCTTCTCCACCATGCGCCCCCACTCCAACTTTCCTCACAACTATCCTCCCCATGTCAGGGCACTAGGTATAATCCAGGACTCTAATCTCTTCTTTCAGTCCCACATCCAATCACTGTCCAAATCTTGCCATCTCCACCTCTGTAAAATTTCCAAAATATACCCTTTCTTATCCAATGACACAGACAGACTGCAAATCCACTTACGTTTATCTCACATCTCTATTTCAAGCCCTTCCTCATCGGTCTACTTCTACATAGGCTATCCCCCCTTCAATCTACCAGGAATGCTGCTGCCAGACTCATCCACTGTATCAATAGCTGTGTCTGCAATTCTTCTGTGCCAATCCTATCACTTCTGATCACTCAATGAATAAAATTGAAAAACTAACAACATAAAAAAAATCCAAAACTCTGCCCCCAGCTGCATCACCAACCTCATCTTGAAATATCACCCAAACCACCCTTTTCGCTGCTCCCAAGTCCTCCTCCCATGCAGAACTTCTGCAGGGCCTCTGCCTTCTACATGTACATATTCAAGGACTTCCAAACAAACACTAGTACTTGCCATCTCTCTAACCTACAAACACTACTTAAACATTTACTACTCAGACGATGAAACTACCTTTACTGTCAAACAATTTTCTAGCCTCCATTTCCAAGTTTACCATCAATACTACCCTGTACCCTATGAACTCCTGTACATGGATAAAGGGATTTTATATCAATCTTTATCACAAACCTGCTTAACTGATTAACCCCAGGGCAGTTCACTCCACCATTCCTTCTGAATGGGAGAAGGACCCAGTTTCCACTAGAACTAGGAAACTGCTGGAGATGCAGTGCAAAAGAGGGCACACTTCTTTGTATTTTGTAGTCCTGTTCAAAGATGGGAAACTTCTGAAACCAGATGCACAATATAAAATACAAATTACTGATGGTAACCTGGGGGCAATCCAACTGCATACGTGCTACACTCAAACCACCTCCCTGGAAAAAGATACAAACACTCAAGTCACTTACTGAAAACATCTTGGGTTTGCAATTCAGTACTATGGAAACAAAAGTCCCCCCCCCCACCCTACAGTCCATACAGTTGTTGCTTACCAAAATTATCAAACTTCAGAATTTGGAAGATCTGACTGCAACCTTCAAACATCAAGAAGAAAAATTCAGACTTACCTGGTTCTGTTGGATTGAAGTTGTCCATTCTAGAGAATATAGAAGTCTCCTTAATATTCCTCTAACATATACTCTTTAATATGCTGTTTACCACTACTCTCTCAGCAACCATACCCGTACCCCATGTTACCTTCCCACCTCATTTCCTCACACCACCTCCCACCCACCACTCGTTTACCCACACTGCAAGCTTTTTCTCTCCAGCTTCCTATCTCCCTCACCAACCTATCCTTCTCCACTTGCTTTCTCAATTTCTGTTTGTGCTTAATTCCTGGGATATTTAAAAAAAAACAAAAAAAAAACATTAAATTAATGTGCTAGCTCACTGATAAATTATGTAGACTACCTAAGGTTTTCAGATTTTGCAGCAGTTTATCTCAAAGTGATGCATAGGGGTTAATTCAGTAAAACTGGAGGGTGCAAAATCTGGTGCAGCTCTGCATAGAAGCCAATTATTTCCATTTTTTGGCAAAGCCTAATTGAACAAGCTGACGTTAGAAACTGATTGGCTACCATGCACAGCTGCACCAGATTTTGCATTCTCCAGTTTTAGTAAATCAACCACAATTAGTTACTGTTGGTTTAAACATTTTTCAATTCCTATGTGACAGAGCATATTTTATATGTGATTTACCTGTCTTAGATTAATGAAAAAGTGACACAAAAAAGACTTATAAGGCAGGATTCCCAAAGGTCAGAGAGTGAGGTGGCTGAGAGTTGCATGCAGAGTCTCGCAGTATTGGAGTGAACTGATAACTGGTAAGGGGCCCTGGGAACTGTTATTTTCTTCACTGAAATAAAGAAAAAATAACTCCTAGAGACATAAGGCTAACAGATTAACTGATCTCTAACGCCTACTAATATAACTGCAGTCAAAAGTCAGTCACAGGCTTTGCTAAATAGAAGGAAAGGAGGGTTTTTTTCAATTCCGCTTATTTTCTGAATATTATGGTCAATTCAGACATGTGAACACGTTACAGAGAATGGACACTAGGTCACGAGAATTGATTTTGTTCAATCAATGTGTTTAAAACAGCATATCATTTAACAATTTAAAATGAACCTGCAAAAAAAAGAAACTGCATGGGCAAAGCACTTTTGTGCTTAGCAGATAGATAGAAAAAGTTCAGGTCTGGTCACAAATATATTATAAAAAATGCCCAGCCAAGTTAAAGAAGGCTGCTGGATTTAGGCTGGATTTAGGTGTTAAGGGGAGGCCAGTCAAAAAAAGTGGAGCTGTTTTAAGACATTACAGAGCTTTAAATTTCTCTAGATAAAATTTAGCCCAATACATTTTATGTACAATATTTAATTTGCTTTAGCATGTCACTGTATGGTTATGATTTTTTGTTGTGCTTTTGCTCAACCCTCTATCTAACAAAGTTTTAGTCTGGCACAAAGTATAGGAACCTGCATGGAAACAGATTTGTCTGGAATTCCTCAGTTTTATGAAAAGTCTGACAGAGTTTGCAGGAAAAAAAAAATCTGTATTAATACCAAGCGCACATGTTGCAGTGTTTGATTTATAATTACACTTTTGGTTCTACTTATCATTCTATTTCTTTTGAGTTTTAAATGCTGAAAGCAAAGCTAACCATGCTAGCCTAGAAAGATTTAATTAGCTCTAGTGCCAGGAAAAAGTTAATATTCCGTGTGTTTCCTATTATGCCAATCCTCGTCTAATAATCACATCACACAGTACAAAGCATGTGACTGATTGCATCTGTGAAATACCAGCATGACTTGCTTTGCATAACTGTTTTCTTTTTAAAGTAAAATTGTAAAATAGTAAATGTTACATATATACTTTATATACATGTTTTAGGCAGGAAGTAGCTCTCTGGGCTTTCTTTTTTACATGTTTACCTGTCTATTTTGTGCAGCTCTGTTGAAAAAGAAAGTCTGTTGGTTACAGAATGCAGTAGCTCAAGCTAAAATTGACACACACAACTGAATGAGGCAGAACATGACAGAGGTGTGGGAATATTGATGCAGACTTTTTAATATCAATACAAATGTAAGTGCAGCCCTAAAAATAAGTGTCAGATGCAATCATAAAGTGCTTAAGTGAATATAGTCATCATAAGGTATCAGAGTGACATAAACCTAATAAAACATATCAAATCATATAAAATTTGTCTGGAGAGAAATTGGAGGAGGAGGGATATATATATATATATATATATATATATATATGGCCACTTTATTAGGTACACCTGTTCAATTGTTTGGTAACACAAATTGATAATCAGCCAATCACATGGCAGTAACTCAATGCATTTAGGCATCAAGACATGGTGAAGACGACTTTCTGAAGTTCAAACCGAGCATCAGAATGGGGAAGAAAGGAGGTTTAAATAACTTTTAATGTGGGTGGCATGGTTGTTGGTTTGAGTATTTCAGAAACTGCTGATCTAATGGGATTTTCAAGCACAACCATCTCTAGGGTTTACAGAGAATGGTCCAAAAAAGAGAAAATATCCAGTGACCGGCAGTTGTGTGGACAAAAATGCCTTGTTGATGTCAGAGTTCAGAGGAGAATGGGCAGACTGGTTCGAGATGATAAAAAGGCAACAGTAATTCATGTCAATATGGACCAAAATCTCTGAGGAAAGTTTCCAACACCTTGATGTATCTACGCCACAAAAAATTATGGCAGTTCTGAAGGTAGAAGGGGGTCCAACCCAGTACTAGCAAGGCGTACCTAATAAAGTGGCCAGTGAGTGTATATATATATATATATATATATATATATATATATATATATATATATATACAGTGAGGAACAGAAGTATTTGAACACCCTGCGATTTTGCAAGTTCTCCCACTTAGAAATCATGGAGGGGTCTGAAATTCACATTGTAGGTGCATTCCCACTCTGAGAGACAGAATTAAAAAAAAATTCAGAAAATCACATTGTATGATTTTTAAAGAATTTATTTGTCTTGCACTGCTGAACATAAGTATTTGAACACCTGAGAAAATCAATGTTAATATTTGGTACAGAAGCCTTTGTTTGCAATCACAGAGATCAAACGTTTCCTGTAGTTCTTCACCAGGTTTGCACACACTGCAACAGGGATTTTGGCCCACTCCTCCACACAAATCTCCTCTAGATCTGTCAGGTTTCGGGGCTGCCGCTGAGCAACACAGAGTTTCAGCTCCCTCCAAAGATGTTCTATTGGATTTAGGTCTGGAGACTGGCTAGGCCACTCCAGAACCTTGATATGCTTCTTACGGAGCCACTCTTTGGTTATCCTGGCTGCGTGCTTCGGGTCGTTGTCATGTTGGAAGACCCAGCCACGACCCATCTTCAATGCTCTGACTGAGGGAAGGAGGTTGTTGCTCAAAATCTCACAATAAATGGCCCCATTAATCCTCTCCTTAATACAGTGCAGTCGTCCTGTCTCCTTCACAGAAAAGCACCCCCAAAGCATGATGTTACCACCCCCATGCTTCACAGTAGGGATGGTGTTCTTGGGATGCAACTCATCCTTCTTTTTCCTCCAAACACGACGAGTGAAGTTTAGACCAAAAAGTTCTACTTTGGTCTCATCTGACCACATGACTTTCTCCCATGCCTCCTCTGGATCATCCAGATGGTCATTGGCAAACTTCAGACGGGCCTGGACATGTGATGACTTGAGCAGGGGAACCTTCCATGCAATGCATGATTTGAAACCATGACGGCGTAGTGTTCTACCGACAGTGACCTTTGAAACTGTGGTCCCAGCTCTCTTTGTGTCATTGACCAGCTCCTCCCTTATAGTTCTGGGCTGATCCCTCACCTTTCTTATCATCAGTGATACCCCACGAGGTGAGATCTTGCATGGAGCCCCAGTCTGAGGGAGACTGACAGTCATCTTTAGCCTCTTCCATTTTGTAACAATTGCTCCAACAGTTGATCTATTTTCACTAAGCTGCTTGGCAATTGCCCCGTAGCCCTTTCCAGCCTTGTGGAGGTCCACAATTTTGTCTCTGGTGTCTTTTGACAGCTCTTTGGTCTTGCCTATAGTAGTAGTTGGCGTCTGACTGACTGTGGGGTGGACAGGTGTCTTTAAAGAGCTCAGACAGGTGCTATTGAGTTAGATTAATGAGTGGAGTAGAGGTGGATTTTTTAAAGGCACAGTAACAGGTCTTTGAGAGCCAGAATTCTTGCTGTTTCTTAGGTGTTCAAATACTTATGATCAGCAGTGCAAGACAAATAAATTCTTTAAAAATCATACAATGTGATTTCCTGAATGTTTTTTTAAATTCTGTCTCTCAGAGTGGAAATGCACCTACAATGTGAATTTCAGACCCCTCCATGATTTCTAAGTGGGAGAACTTGCAAAATCACAGGGTGTTCAAATACTTCTGTTCCTCACTGTATATATATATATATATATATATATATATATATATATATATGCACTATTTTGCCAAAAGTATTGGGACACCCCTCCAAATCATTGGATTTGGGTGTTCCAATAACCTTCATGGCAACAGGTGTATAAAATCAAGCCTAGGCATGCAGATTGCTTCTACAAACGTTTGTGAAAGAATGGGTCGCTCTCAGGAGCTCAGTGAATTCAGGTGTGGTACCGTGATAGGTTGCCACCTGTGCAATAAGTCCATCTATGAAATTTCTTTGCTGCTAAATATTCCACGGTCAACTGTTAGTGATATTATAACAAAGTGAAAGCAACTGGAAACAACAGCAATTCAGCCACGAAGTCGTAGGCTACGTAAAATGACAGAGCGGGGTCAGCGCAGCGTATAGTGTGCATTAGTCGCCAACTATCTGCAGTGTTAATTGCTAAAGACCTCCAAACTTCATGTGGCCTTCAGATTAGCACAACAACAGTGAGTAGAGAGCTTTATGGAATGGGTTTCCATGGCTGAGCAGCTGCATTCAAGCCTTACATCACCAAATGCAATGCAAAGCGTCAGATTCAGTGGTGTAAAGCACACTGCCACTGGACTCTAGAGCAGTGGAGACGTGTTCTCTGTCTGGCAATCTGATGGACATGAATGTGTTTGACGGTTGCCAGAATGATACTTGCCTGACTGCATTGTGCCAAGTGTAAAGTTTGGTGGAGGGGGGATTATGGTATGGGGCTGTTTTTCAGGGGTTGGGATTGGCCCCTTAGTTCCAAAGAAGGGAACTCTTAAGGCATCAGCATACCAAGACATTTTGGCCAATTTCATGCTCCCAACTTTGTGGGAACAGTTTGGGGATGGCTCCTTCCTGTTCCAACATGACTGCGTACCAGTGCACAAAGCAAGGTCCATAAAGACAACAGATGAGGGAGTTTAGGGTAGAGGAACTTGACTGGCCTGCACAGAGTAGTGACTTCAACCCGATAGAACACCTTTGGGGTGAATTAGAGCTTCTCACCCGACAGCAGTGCCTGACCTCACAAATGTACAGTACTTCCGGAAGAATGGTCAAACATCCCCATAGACACACTCCTAAACCTTGTGGACAGACTTCCCACAAAAGTTGAAGCTGTTATAGCTGCAAAGGGTGGGACAGCTCAATATTGAACCCTGGAAAAAGCAATAAAATCAGTGAGTGCTTAGTAATAATATAGCAGCTAAAAGCACAAAAAAGGTAACCAGAATAAAACCTCATAGAATACTTAAAAAGAAAAGAAAGTGCAGGATTAAATATTGCAAATTAATACTTTCAGTCCATAAACCAGCTGAACATATGATAAAAGTTAAAATCACAGTATGTAAAATAAATGTGTAAAACGGTGACAATCTGTGGTAGGTGATGGTAACAGGAGATAAAAGTGACTTCAATGTTCCAGGTGGCGAGGTGATAAAATAGCTAAAATACGCACTCACCAGATGCGTATCCTATATACGCATATAATCAATAACCAGAGGTCCACCTCAGGGATGGGATGGATGAGCTGAACTGCTTATAACGGACTCTCCCTCTTGGTATTGGTCTGGTCAGTAGTCGTCTCTCTTGTGCAATCACCGCTTCCACAGTGATACTCAGTGATTCCCCAAGAGAGACGACTACTGACCAGACCAATATCAAGAGGGATAGTCCGTTATCAGCGGTTCAGCTCATCCATCCCATCCCTGAGGGGGACCACTGGTTATTGATAAAATGCGTATATAGGATACGCATCTGGTGAGTGCGTATTTTAGCTATTTTATCACCTCGCCACCTGGAACATTGAAGTCACTTTTATCTCCTGTTACCATCACCTACAACAGATTGTCACCATTTTACACATTTATTTTACATACTGTGATTTTAACTTTTATCATATGTGCAGCTGGTTTATGGACTGGAAGTATTAATTTGCAATATTTTAGCGCTGCACTTTCTTTTCAATATTGAACCCTACGGACTAAGACTGGGATGCCATTAAAGTTCATGTGCGTGTAAAGACAGGGGTCCCAATACTTTTGGCAATATAGTGTATATATTTAAAAACTTTTAAACCTAAAAAAGTAATAACATTTTCCTTAAGCCATTATAGATTTCCTTTTAGTTATATACTTTCCCTTAAATATGGAGTACAGAGTCCATGTGCATAAAGCTCTTGTTTCTCATCCTAACATTGCCTGAATGCTCCAGGCAATTCTTTGGCAGTTGGCAATTTTGTTTCCTGGGAACACCTATTACTGAGTCAATGACTTTGCAAGACAGCAATGTCTAAATCAGTAAATCAAAATCTATCTGCAGACCAAAATCTTTAATCATTTGCCCCATACAATGCTTAGCTGTGGATTAGACCATTTATGGCTATACTAGAGGACAACAAGGAGCACTTCTGACCCATTAAACAGAGACATGTAAACGACATCACTACTGTATCCCGTAGGGGGCCCCCAGAGGAGGATATGCTATCTGATCACCTAAAACCGTTGGATGGCAGCTGTGTCCTGTGTGCCAAATGACTCACCTCCTACTGGAGAAGTAAGTATCTAACTTCTTTCACAGAATGCTCCGGGCTCATTTTTAACAAAGCATCAAGGTGGCTTTAAACCTTTATTGAACACCGGTAATACTTTAAAGCTGCTTGTTTAATTTATAGCAATATAGACATTTATTACTGAAGATCCTTTTGGTCCTCAGACACAATAAGCCAGAAAATATTTTTATTGGTTGTGCACAGACTACTGCATTGTTTAGTCAATTCTACATGCATAATTTTGTGAAGTGTGAAATCAGTTGTGAATTTGATGGTCCTCAAGTGTTGGAATTTTATTCCTGCTAAACAATGTTAACAGATTATATGCTCTAACTTGTTTTTTGATGTTTTTAGAGTGAATAAAGATTAATAATTCAGAGATTCACTGTTTCCTTAGTAATTTATTTATACAGATGTACCCTACAGAGCACGTCTTCTGTTTCATAATTGAAAGAAGGTTATTATGCCAAGGGGACAAAAGGCACATGTCATTTGCAAAAATAGGAGTAAGCTTTTAGATGTCGGTTAACATGCAGTTTTTACTGCTGAAGGTATACAGTATATTTCTAGTATTTTAAAATACAATATAAAATATTTTCATCCACCTGTTCGTAGGATAATTAATTACTAGGGAACTATTATATTAAAGAGGACCTAATATGGAAACTCTGTCCAAATCAAGTCAAGTGGAGGGCCAAGAAATGGATTTCAGTATTGCCTGGAGTCTCTGTTTCTGATCTTTTTTTCCAGAACTGACTGCATAGTCCTGCATTGTATCTCCATGTGGCTGCTGTCTTGGAGAGCACGGGTTTGCTTCCACGTGTCAGAACCATCCCCTGATGACTGATGCCTAAATGAACTGATGAATGGTAAGGAGCATAATAAATAGGTAATAGGAGATGTGCTGCAATCACATATCCACAGACAGCAGCAGCACAAAAGGGGTCCATCAGGAATGGTGTAGGAAGCCATATTCACCGAATGAATGAAGAAGCTGAAGGATTCCTTGTTTTGCATGTCCCCAAGTACAGGTTTCTCTGCATCAGGTCTTCTGAAGAACAGTGAGCAATATGGTAGTGATATCAACAACTGTCACTAAAGTGCTCAGGAAGACAGTCAAAATCTCATCAGAATAGCATTTACCAGAGATGGAAATGGTGGAATATGTCTTAGATATTCCCATACTCAATATATAAGGCTTTCAGGCTACAAGAACAGCAGGGATCTCCTCTGTGTTCTCTGAGTTTATCATGGACCAGAACCAGGCATCCGACACATCATGTAATAAGCTAATGTGGAAAAGCCTTTGGCAATTAAAAGTATACCAATTTATACCCCATTCTCCACTGACAAACATCCTTGGATTGTTTTCACAAAATATAAGGGCTCTTTCACACCAGGTGTGTTGGGACTGTGATGTGCACCTTTCCCAATGCAGTACCAACTCTTGCTGCCTATGAGGCCAGCTCACACCACAGTGTTGCAGTGCTGTACTCTGAAAATGTTTTTATCCAGTGCAGGGTGATTTGTTGTGGTCCACACATTGCACCATTCTGTGGCCAATAAATCTTAATGAAATGTCACTTGTGACATTTCATTAAGTTTTAACAACAAAAAAAAGAAACAGTACGATGTGGCAGGGTCAGCACATCGAAACAGTTTTCTCCCAGTGCACACTAGTGGCTGTATGGTCAGCACAGCTGCTGGTATGAAAGAGTGCTTACAAGGTTGGTGAATGGGGGAGAGGATCCTGTCACTGATCCACTCTCTCCCCCATTTACAGAATTTGCTATATTCTGTGAAAACAATGCAAATACTTTGGTCAATAGAAGAGGGGAGAAAGAGACGGGCCCCCATCAGGACCTTTTTCAATGCTCTGCAATGTTGGACCCAAAACTATTAATCCATGTATGCTGAAAGTTCTGCACTGTGAAGAGGACTGGGCATCAGTGAAGAGGTTTCTAGAGCAACCATGAGCCTGAAGGACATGGGACAACTAAGCTTCAGCTTCATATGCTCTGATACACTAACATACAAAAATATACTATTCGTTCTGTTGACAGAATATCTTCAACATTTTTTTTTCACTCTTCTTTGTTCATCAAATATTAATACTGTGGTGCATGGTTGTTCACATGATCCATCTCCTTTGTCCACCAATGTTGGCTAGAAGTCTCCAATATTATTATTATTATAATACAGTATTTATAAAGCGCCGATAGTTTGCTCAGCGCTGTACATTACAAAGGGGGACAGAACATGCGACAGAACAATAACAATACAATGCAAAACATGAGGGGATTGAGGGCCCTGCTCTTTCGAGCTTACACTCTAGGAGGTAGGGGATGGTGGCACAGGCGGAGATAGCTGTGGGGGATGGAGTGGTAGGAAGAGTGGAGGAGGTCGGCATTTTAGCAGGGGGTGGGGTAGGCTTCCCTGAAGAGATGGGTTTTCAGGGTGAGCCTAAAGGAGAGGAGAGTAGGTGATAATCTGATGGGTTGGGGCAGGGAGTTCCAGAGGATGGGTGACACCCTGGAGAAGTCCTGGAGGCGGGCATGGGAGGAGGAGACCAGGGAACTAGAGAGAAGGAGGTCTTGTGAGGAGCGGAGTGTGCGTGCTGGATGGTACTTGGATATTAGGTCAGTGATGTAGTTCGGGGCAGTATGGTGGACGGCTTTGTACGTAAGTGTTAGGATTTTGAATTTGATCCGTTGCGCAATCGGAAGCCAGTGGAGGGATTGGCAGAGGGGGGTGGCGGAGATGGAGCGGTTGGAAAGGTGAATGAGTCTGGCTGCCGTATTCAGGATGGACTGAAGCGGGGATACCCAGCGGCAAGGCAGGCCAGTAAGGAGGGAGTTGCAGTAATCGAGTCGTGATATGATGAGGGAGTGGATGAGCTGTTTAGTGGTTTCTGGGGTTAGGAACATGCGTATTTTGGTGATGTTGCGGAGTTGGAGTCTGCATGAGTTTGTTAAAGATTGGACTTGGGGCTTGAAGGATAGGTTGGAGTCCAGAATGACACCAAGTACTCTGGCCTGCGGGGCGGGTTTGATGGTGGCGTTGTTGGACATGATGGAGAAGTCACTGGGGGGTGGTGCCCGGGCTGGGGGGAAGACAAGAAACCAATGTACTGTATATGCCTTGACTCACATCCAATATGGGTGTGTATTGCATATAACATTGTATTTAAGTCATAAATCACAAACCACATACTTTGAATATAGTCAAGTTGTTCTACATACATACGTGTATAAAGACATTTAGTATTACCTGTAGTTATGGACACACCAGTTTTTCCTCATAGCCACTACAATGTTGCTCTTGGGCTTCCAGCAGTCTAGACGAAGTGCATTTTCTTCACTGACAATAGGGTTTACTCAATGTTCTTGCTTATTTTGATTAATTTCTCCATTGTTTTTAAATTGGTAAATGTAACTTGTGGCTTGGAAGTCACCCTTAAGGGTTATAGCTTGCTTGTCAGTGATGTAGTGTTTCAATTTTAGGTCTGCATTGTTCAGTTTCTCACTTTAAACTAATTTATAATTAATGTTATAGGTAACAGTAACAGCCAAAACATCAACTATTCAGTTTGTAAGTAATAAGAAAGAAAAAAAATCTCAGGGTCAGAAATGCATTTTCAAATTTATCTGAAGCAATGTCTTACTTTTAGATTAGCAAATTCTTTTGTATATGGTATATTTTTATATTTAATGGGCTGCATAGGCATTTATCATACTACATTGACAATCAATACTTGTTGTATTATCTAAAATAGCATTGTTACTTTTTACATTTATAATTTGAAAGCAATCCTTCATGTTTCGGAATAATTTTTATGATACATAGCCTTGGCACACTTTCTTTTAAGACCCCATTCACATTATGCTTTACTGCATTATAGTGAAAAGCATTATAGTGCTTTAAGGCACGTCATTCACTTTTAATGGGCTGGGAGCACACCTTAGCACAATAAATTGTGAAATGTCCTTTTTTTTCAAACACGTGCGACAGAGTTTCAACACTTTGTAAAACATTCTGTGGACACCAAATAACACCATTAATTTGCCGATGATGAATGAAAATGATTTATTAACCACTTCTATTATTAAGGGTAGAATTTATTTTAAGAGATATTGCCACTTAGCCCATGCTGTCTTTGCAAAGGGCCTCCCTGACCCATTGATAGTCACCTTGCCCCAATGCTCTTTCCTTGTCACAGCTGGCAACAACCCCTGGAGCTTTAGGGTGTGGGGGATCATGTGACCTAATCCCATGTGACAGTGCTGTGGCCTAGCAGCTAATTACTAGACCCCATCATTGTCACATGATGGAGGGAGTGACGTCCTCATTTTGCATAGCACCCGATACCAGCTGACACTAGGAATTTTAGTGCCAGCTGCAATGGCAAAGTGCATATCATTTAAGGGTGGGGGTAGGGGGAGGTTGCATTTGCAAAGAAACTGTCACTGCCCTGAATGGGTTAAGTATAATAGGCCATGAAAGCCCTTTGACCTTGGATTTCTCCCATTATTGTTTCCTGCAAATGTTTAAAATAAAAATACTAAATTTAAAAGGAGAACTTTCTTTTGGCCATATAGGTCAAAGGGACAGGGTCACCTAGCTCCTTTCCCCCCAGGAGATAGTAGTCACCTTTTCTTGCTCTCGAGCTGCTCTGTTCAGGTGATGGGAGCAATGTGAAATACCCAATGCTCATGGGTCGGTGAGTACATAGCAGCACTGGGGATCCCCTGCAGCCACTAACTTTCAATGTGCATGCACTCCAGGAATTGCTGTTTGTTGTTTCCCAGGGAAGATTGTCTTATGGTGACAACTAGAGATGAGCGAATTATTCAAAAATTCGATTCGGCTGATTCGGCGAATTCGCGGAATAAATTAGATTCGAGTCGAATATATTCGCTGCGAATTTAACTTATAAAAAGGGTGTTTCTAGGCTTCAGAGAGCCTTTATATTAGTGCAGAACACTGTACCTATAATTGAAATGCCCTTGGAGTCTGCTGGGGAAGAGAAATAATACTGTCAGTCAGTATGACATGCAGATGAGTGCCGTCGATCTTAGAATCACCGCACACTTCACTCATTTGGGCAGTCACGGGGCCAAAACCAGAGTGTGGAGCCACAGTGTGGCGGTGGAGGCAGCAGCAATGGGAGGCCATACAGCACCCTATGAAAAAATGGAAACCACCAGCAGTGTGAGGAGACCTGAAAGTGGCACATGGCAGAGTGTGGCGATGGAGACAGCAGCAATGGGAGGCCGTACAGGGACCCATGACACACTCTGGACCTGGCAGCACCATGAGGAGGCGGTACAGGGGCCCATGACAGATTACGGGCCTGGCAGCAGCATGAGGAGTCGGTACGGGGGCCCATGGCAGATTACGGGCCTGGCAGCAGCAATGGGAGGCCATACAGCACCCTATGACAAAATGGAACCCACCAGCAGTGTGAGAAGACCTGAAAGTGGCACATGGCAGAGTGTGGCGATGGAGACAGCAGCAATGGGAGGCCGTACAGGGACCCATGACACACTCTGGACCTGGCAGCAGCATGAGGAGGCGGTACAGGGGCCCATGACAGATTACGGGCCTGGCAGCAGCATGAGGAGTCGGTACGGGGGCCCATGGCAGATTACGGGCCTGGCAGCAGCAATGGGAGGCCCGTAATCTGCCAGCACCCTATGACAAAATGGAACCCACCAGCAGTGTGAGGAGACCTGAAAGTGGCACATGGCAGAGTGTGGCGATGGAGACAGCAGCAATGGGAGGCCGTACAGGGACCCATGACACACTCTGGACCTGGCAGCAGCATGAGGAGGCGGTACAGGGGCCCATGACAGATTACGGGCCTGGCAGCAGCATGAGGAATTGGTACGGGGGCCCATGGCAGATTACGGGCCTGGCAGCAGCAATGGGAGGCCATACAGCACCCTATGACAAAATGGAACCCACCAGCAGTGTGAGGAGACCTGAAAGTGGCACATGGCAGAGTGTGGCGATGGAGACAGCAGCAATGGGAGGCCGTACAGGGACCCATGACACACTCTGGACCTGGCAGCAGCATGAGGAGGCGGTACAGGGGCCCATGACAGATTACGGGCCTGGCAGCAGCATGAGGAGTCGGTACGGGGGCCCATGGCAGATTACGGGCTCGGCAGCAGCAATGGGAGGCCGTACAGGGACCCATGACACACTCTGGACCTGGCAGCAGCATGAGGAGGCGGTACAGGGGCCCATGACAGATTACGGGCCTGGCAGCAGCATGAGGAGTCGGTACGGGGGCCCATGGCAGATTAGGGGCCTGGCAGCAGCAATGGGAGGCCCGTAATCTGCCAGCACCCTATGACAAAATGGAACCCACCAGCAGTGTGAGGAGACCTGAAAGTGGCACATGGCAGAGTGTGGCGATGGAGACAGCAGCAATGGGAGGCCGTACAGGGACCCATGACACACTCTGGACCTGGCAGCAGCATGAGGAGGCGGTACAGGGGCCCATGACAGATTACGGGCCTGGCAGCAGCATGAGGAGTCGGTACGGGGGCCCATGGCAGATTACGGGCCTGGCAGCAGCAATGGGAGGCCATACAACACCCTATGACAAAATGGAACCCACCAGCAGAGTGAGGAGACCTGAAAGTGGCACATGGCAGAGTGTGGCGATGGAGACAGCAGCAATGGGAGGCCGTACAGGGACCCATGACACACTCTGGACCTGGCAGCAGCATGAGGAGGCGGTACAGGGGCCCATGACAGATTACGGGCCTGGCAGCAGCATGAGGAGTCGGTACGGGGGCCCATGGCAGATTACGGGCCTGGCAGCAGCAATGGGAGGCCGTACAGGGACCCATGACACACTCTGGACCTGGAAGCAGCATGAGGAGGCGGTACAGGGGCCCATGACAGATTACGGGCCTGGCAGCAGCATGAGGAGTCGGTACGGGGGCCCATGGCAGATTACGGGCCTGGCAGCAGCAATGGGAGGCCCATAATCTGCCAGCACCCTATGACAAAATGGAACCCACCAGCAGTGTGAGGAGACCTGAAAGTGGCACATGGCAGAGTGTGGCGATGGAGACAGCAGCAATGGGAGGCCGTACAGGGACCCATGACACACTCTGGACCTGGCAGCAGCATGAGGAGGCGGTACAGGGGCCCATGACAGATTACGGGCCTGGCAACAGCATGAGGAGTCGGTACGGGGGCCCATGGCAGATTACGGGCCTGGCAGCAGCAATGGGAGGCCATACAGCACCCTATGACAAAATGGAACCCACCAGCAGAGTGAGGAGACCTGAAAGTGGCACATGGCAGAGTGTGGCGATGGAGACAGCAGCAATGGGAGGCCGTACAGGGACCCATGACACACTCTGGACCTGGCAGCAGCATGAGGAGGCGGTACAGGGGCCCATGACAGATTACGGGCCTGGCAGCAGCATGAGGAGTCGGTACGGGGGCCCATGGCAGATTACGGGCCTGGCAGCAGCAATGGGAGGCCATACAGCACCCTATGACAAAATGGAACCCACCAGCAGTGTGAGGAGACCTGAAAGTGGCACATGGCAGAGTGTGGCGATGGAGACAGCAGCAATGGGAGGCCGTACAGGGACCCATGACACACTCTGGACCTGGCAGCAGCATGAGGAGGCGGTACAGGGGCCCATGACAGATTAAGGGCCTGGCAGCAGCATGAGGAGTCGGTACGGGGGCCCATGGCAGATTAGGGGCCTGGCAGCAGCAATGGGAGGCCCGTAATCTGCCAGCACCCTATGACAAAATGGAACCCACCAGCAGTGTGAGGAGACCTGAAAGTGGCACATGGCAGAGTGTGGCGATGGAGACAGCAGCAATGGGAGGCCGTACAGGGACCCATGACACACTCTGGACCTGGCAGCAGCATGAGGAGGCGGTACAGGGGCCCATGACAGATTACGGGCCTGGCAGCAGCATGAGGAGTCGGTACGGGGGCCCATGGCAGATTACGGGCCTGGCAGCAGCAATGGGAGGCCGTACAGGGACCCATGACACACTCTGGACCTGGCAGCAGCATGAGGAGGCGGTACAGGGGCCCATGACAGATTACGGGCCTGGCAGCAGCATGAGGAGTCGGTACGGGGGCCCATGGCAGATTACGGGCCTGGCAGCAGCAATGGGAGGCCCGTAATCTGCCAGCACCCTATGACAAAATGGAACCCACCAGCAGTGTGAGGAGACCTGAAAGTGGCACATGGCAGAGTGTGGCGATGGAGACAGCAGCAATGGGAGGCCGTACAGGGACCCATGACACACTCTGGACCTGGCAGCAGCATGAGGAGGCGGTACAGGGGCCCATGACAGATTACGGGCCTGGCAGCAGCATGAGGAGTCGGTACGGGGGCCCATGGCAGATTACGGGCTCGGCAGCAGCAATGGGAGGCCGTACAGGGACCCATGACACACTCTGGACCTGGCAGCAGCATGAGGAGGTGGTACAGGGGCCCATGACAGATTACGGGCCTGGCAGCAGCATGAGGAGTCGGTACGGGGGCCCATGGCAGATTACGGGCCTGGCAGCAGCAATGGGAGGCCCGTAATCTGCCAGCACCCGATGACAAAATGGAACCCACCAGCAGTGTGAGGAGACCTGAAAGTGGCACATGGCAGAGTGTGGCGATGGAGACAGCAGCAATGGGAGGCCGTACAGGGACCCATGACACACTCTGGACCTGGCAGCAGCATGAGGAGGCGGTACAGGGGCCCATGACAGATTACGGGCCTGGCAGCAGCATGAGGAGTTGGTACGGGGGCCCATGGCAGATTACGGGCCTGGCAGCAGCAATGGGAGGCCATACAGCACCCTATGACAAAATGGAACCCACCAGCAGTGTGAGGAGACCTGAAAGTGGCACATGGCAGAGTGTGGCGATGGAGACAGCAGCAATGGGAGGCCGTACAGGGACCCATGACACACTCTGGACCTGGCAGCAGCATGAGGAGGCGGTACAGGGGCCCATGACAGATTACGGGCCTGGCAGCAGCATGAGGAGTCGGTACGGGGGCCCCTGGCAGATTACGGGCCTGGCAGCAGCAATGGGAGGCCGTACAGGGACCCATGACACACTCTGGACCTGGCAGCAGCATGAGGAGGCGGTACAGGGGCCCATGACAGATTACGGGCCTGGCAGCAGCATGAGGAGTTGGTACGGGGGCCCATGGCAGATTACGGGCCTGGCGGCAGCAATGGGAGGCCATACAGCACCCTATGACAAAATGGAACCCACCAGCAGTGTGAGGAGACCTGAAAGTGGAACATGGCAGAGTGTGGCGATGGAGACAGCAGCAATGGGAGGCCGTACGGGGACCCATGACACACTCTGGACCTGGCAGCAGCATGAGGAGGCGGTACAGGGGCCCATGACAGATTACGGGCCTGGCAGCAGCATGAGGAGTCGGTACGGGGGCCCATGGCAGATTACGGGCCTGGCAGCAGCAATGGGAGGCCCGTAATCTGCCAGCACCCTATGACAAAATGGAACCCACCAGCAGTGTGAGGAGACCTGAAAGTGGCACATGGCAGAGTGTGGCGATGGAGACAGCAGCAATGGGAGGCCGTACAGGGACCCATGACACACTCTGGACCTGGCAGCAGCATGAGGAGGCGGTACAGGGGCCCATGACAGATTACGGGCCTGGCAGCAGCATGAGGAGTTGGTACGGGGGCCCATGGCAGATTACGGGCTCGGCAGCAGCAATGGGAGGCCGTACAGGGACCCATGACACACTCTGGACCTGGCAGCAGCATGAGGAGGCGGTACAGGGGCCCATGACAGATTACGGGCCTGGCAGCAGCATGAGGAGTCGGTACGGGGGCCCATGGCAGATTACGGGCCTGGCAGCAGCAATGGGAGGCCATACAGCACCCTATGACAAAATGGAACCCACCAGCAGTGTGAGTAGACCTGAAAGTGGCACATGGCAGAGTGTGGCGATGGAGACAGCAGCAATGGGAGGCCGTACAGGGACCCATGACACACTCTGGACCTGGCAGCAGCATGAGGAGGCGGTACAGGGGCCCATGACAGATTACGGGCCTGGCAGCAGCATGAGGAGTCGGTACGGGGGCCCATGGCAGATTACGGGCCTGGCAGCAGCAATGGGAGGCCGTACAGGGACCCATGACACACTCTGGACCTGGAAGCAGCATGAGGAGGCGGTACAGGGGCCCATGACAGATTACGGGCCTGGCAGCAGCATGAGGAGTCGGTACGGGGGCCCATGGCAGATTACGGGCCTGGCAGCAGCAATGGGAGGCCCATAATCTGCCAGCACCCTATGACAAAATGGAACCCACCAGCAGTGTGAGGAGACCTGAAAGTGGCACATGGCAGAGTGTGGCGATGGAGACAGCAGCAATGGGAGGCCGTACAGGGACCCATGACACACTCTGGACCTGGCAGCAGCATGAGGAGGCGGTACAGGGGCCCATGACAGATTACGGGCCTGGCAACAGCATGAGGAGTCTGTACGGGGGCCCATGGCAGATTACGGGCCTGGCAGCAGCAATGGGAGGCCATACAGCACCCTATGACAAAATGGAACCCACCAGCAGAGTGAGGAGACCTGAAAGTGGCACATGGCAGAGTGTGGCGATGGAGACAGCAGCAATGGGAGGCCGTACAGGGACCCATGACACACTCTGGTCCTGGCAGCAGCATGAGGAGGCGGTACAGGGGCCCATGACAGATTACGGGCCTGGCAGCAGCATGAGGAGTCGGTACGGGGGCCCATGGCAGATTACGGGCCTGGCAGCAGCAATGGGAGGCCATACAGCACCCTATGACAAAATGGAACCCACCAGCAGTGTGAGGAGACCTGAAAGTGGCACATGGCAGAGTGTGGCGATGGAGACAGCAGCAATGGGAGGCCGTACAGGGACCCATGACACACTCTGGACCTGGCAGCAGCATGAGGAGGCGGTACAGGGGCCCATGACAGATTAAGGGCCTGGCAGCAGCATGAGGAGTCGGTACGGGGGCCTATGGCAGATTAGGGGCCTGGCAGCAGCAATGGGAGGCCCGTAATCTGCCAGCACCCTATGACAAAATGGAACCCACCAGCAGTGTGAGGAGACCTGAAAGTGGCACATGGCAGAGTGTGGCGATGGAGACAGCAGCAATGGGAGGCCGTACAGGGACCCATGACACACTCTGGACCTGGCAGCAGCATGAGGAGGCGGTACAGGGGCCCATGACAGATTACGGGCCTGGCAGCAGCATGAGGAGTCGGTACGGGGGCCCATGGCAGATTACGGGCCTGGCAGCAGCAATGGGAGGCCGTACAGGGACCCATGACACACTCTGGACCTGGCAGCAGCATGAGGAGGCGGTACAGGGGCCCATGACAGATTACGGGCCTGGCAGCAGCATGAGGAGTCGGTACGGGGGCCCATGGCAGATTACGGGCCTGGCAGCAGCAATGGGAGGCCCGTAATCTGCCAGCACCCTATGACAAAATGGAACCCACCAGCAGTGTGAGGAGACCTGAAAGTGGCACATGGCAGAGTGTGGCGATGGAGACAGCAGCAATGGGAGGCCGTACAGGGACCCATGACACACTCTGGACCTGGCAGCAGCATGAGGAGGCGGTACAGGGGCCCATGACAGATTACGGGCCTGGCAGCAGCATGAGGAGTCGGTACGGGGGCCCATGGCAGATTACGGGCTCGGCAGCAGCAATGGGAGGCCGTACAGGGACCCATGACACACTCTGGACCTGGCAGCAGCATGAGGAGGTGGTACAGGGGCCCATGACAGATTACGGGCCTGGCAGCAGCATGAGGAGTCGGTACGGGGGCCCATGGCAGATTACGGGCCTGGCAGCAGCAATGGGAGGCCCGTAATCTGCCAGCACCCTATGACAAAATGGAACCCACCAGCAGTGTGAGGAGACCTGAAAGTGGCACATGGCAGAGTGTGGCGATGGAGACAGCAGCAATGGGAGGCCGTACAGGGACCCATGACACACTCTGGACCTGGCAGCAGCATGAGGAGGCGGTACAGGGGCCCATGACAGATTACGGGCCTGGCAGCAGCATGAGGAGTTGGTACGGGGGCCCATGGCAGATTACGGGCCTGGCAGCAGCAATGGGAGGCCATACAGCACCCTATGACAAAATGGAACCCACCAGCAGTGTGAGGAGACCTGAAAGTGGCACATGGCAGAGTGTGGCGATGGAGACAGCAGCAATGGGAGGCCGTACAGGGACCCATGACACACTCTGGACCTGGCAGCAGCATGAGGAGGCGGTACAGGGGCCCATGACAGATTACGGGCCTGGCAGCAGCATGAGGAGTCGGTACGGGGGCCCATGGCAGATTACGGGCCTGGCAGCAGCAATGGGAGGCCGTACAGGGACCCATGACACACTCTGGACCTGGCAGCAGCATGAGGAGGCGGTACAGGGGCCCATGACAGATTACGGGCCTGGCAGCAGCATGAGGAGTCGGTACGGGGGCCCATGGCAGATTACGGGCCTGGCAGCAGCAATGGGAGGCCGTACAGGGACCCATGACACACTCTGGACCTGGCAGCAGCATGAGGAGGCGGTACAGGGGCCCATGACAGATTACGGGCCTGGCAGCAGCATGAGGAGTCGGTACAGGGGCCCATGGCAGATTACGGGCCTGGCAGCAGCAATGGGAGGCCCGTAATCTGCCAGCACCCTATGACAAAATGGAACCCACCAGCAGTGTGAGGAGACCTGAAAGTGGCACATGGCAGAGTGTGGCGATGGAGACAGCAGCAATGGGAGGCCGTACAGGGACCCATGACACACTCTGGACCTGGCAGCAGCATGAGGAGGCGGTACAGGGGCCCATGACAGATTACGGGCCTGGCAGCAGCATGAGGAGTCGGTACGGGGGCCCATGGCAGATTACGGGCCTGGCAGCAGCAATGGGAGGCCGTACAGGGACCCATGACACACTCTGGACCTGGTAGCAGCATGAGGAGGCGGTACAGGGGCCCATGACAGATTACGGGCCTGGCAGCAGCATGAGGAGTCGGTACGGGGGCCCATGGCAGATTACGGGCCTGGCAGCAGCAATGGGAGGCCCGTAATCTGCCAGCACCCGATGACAAAATGGAACCCACCAGCAGTGTGAGGAGACCTGAAAGTGGCACATGGCAGAGTGTGGCGATGGAGACAGCAGCAATGGGAGGCCGTACAGGGACCCATGACACACTCTGGACCTGGCAGCAGCATGAGGAGGCGGTACAGAGGCCCATGACAGATTACGGGCCTGGCAGCAGCATGAGGAGTCGGTACGGGGGCCCATGGCAGATTACGGGCCTGGCAGCAGCAATGGGAGGCCCGTAATCTGCCAGCACCCTATGACAAAATGGAACCCACCAGCAGTGTGAGGAGACCTGAAAGTGGCACATGGCAGAGTGTGGCGATGGAGACAGCAGCAATGGGAGGCCGTACAGGGACCCATGACACACTCTGGACCTGGCAGCAGCAAGAGGAGGCGGTACAGGGGCCCATGGCAGAGTGGCGAAGCGTAAGCAGCTTAAATTGAAGGCCATACAGAGGCCTATGTTAAAAATAATAACATGTTTGGGGCATGATTCATGGCGGATTTAGTCAGTTGTGTCAGGAACTGGTGGTTTGAAATCCAGACTAATCCACGCCTGATTCATTTTCACAAACGTGAGTCTCTCCACACTTTGGGTGGACAGTCGTGTCCTCCGCGGAGTTACAATACCTCCTGCCGCACTAAACACGCGCTCCGATGCCACGCTACTGGCCGGGCATGACAGCCTTTCAAGGGCAAATTCAGCTAGTTGGGGCCAAAGGTCAAGTTTCGTTGCCCAGTAGTCAAGGGGATTGTCTACCTCGGTTGGCAGGGTGCTGTCCAAGTAGGCCCAAGCCTGTTGTTTGAGGTCCTGCTCCAGGTCCACCTGATGCTGCTGCTGTTGCGGCTGGTTAGTAGTTTCCTCACTGCGCTGGTGAAGAAAGCTACTCATCATCGACTGCAGACTGAGGCAGCCGCTGCTGGTGGAGCTGCCACTGCTCCTACCACCCCACCCCTCCCCTGCTGCGATGGCAGCGGAACGCGAGCGCACAGGGCCCACAGTGTCTGAGGATGGACGTTGGCGCAGAAAGGCAGAGACCAACTGACTACATAGGTGGTTTTTATAGTACGTTATTTTGGCCTCCCTCTCAGCAGGTGTGAAAAAGGCCACCATTTTTGAACGGTAGCGAGGGTCCAACAAGGTGGACAGCCAAAAGTCATCCCTCTGTCTGATGGTTATTATTCGGCTGTCGCTACGCAAGCAACCGAGCATGCTATGGGCCATTTGTGCCAAGGAATGCGAGGGACTCCCTGCCTCCATCTCCACAGCATACTGCCACGGTGCGTCTGGGTCCTCTGTCTCCTCCTCCTCCTCTACCAGATGCTCCTGCTCCTCCACTCCTGTCCGCTGAGTGGAAAAACCACCCATTTCACTCAATAATTCCTGAGCACCAACGTCCTCCTCTACCTCCTCCTCTTCTTCCTGTCCTGCCCCCACAGGGGTCATGTGGCGTTGAGATCTGTGCGCCACGTCTACCGCACCCTGACCAGCCATTGTTAACAGCATTTGTTCCAGGACGTGCAACAGAGGAATGCCGTCGTTCATCCCATAGTCCTGCCGACTCACGAATAGCGTGGCCTCCTCAAAGGGCCTGAGCAAGCGGCAGGTGTCACGCATGAGCTGCCAATGGCTGACATCTAAGTTACACAGGGGAGTACCTTTATCCGCTTGTAACATCAGGAAATCGGTGATGGCCTTTCGCTGTTTGTAAAGGCGGTCTAACATATGTAGGGTTGAATTCCACCTTGTTGCAACGTCGCAGATCAGGCGATGCTGTGGAATTCCGTTCTGCCGCTGCAGCTCAAGGAGGGTGTGCTTTGCGGTGTAGGAATGGCTGAAATGCATGCAAAGTTTACGTGACATTTTAAGGATGTCTTGCAGTGGGATGGTGGATTTTAGGAACCGCTTGACAACCAGATTGAACACGTGAGCCATGCATGGCGCATGGCACAACCTTCCTTGACGCAGAGCAGACACCATGTTCTTTCCGTTGTCGGTCAACATGGTTCCGATTTTCAGTTTGCGCGGAGACAGCCATTTGTCGATTTCTCTGTTCATTACACTCAGAAGTTCCTCCCCTGTGTGACTACGTTCGCCAAGGCATACCAGGTGCAGCACAGCGTGACACCGTTGCGCCCTGCACATGTGATATGCCGGGTGGGTAATGGGACTTGGCACGGGGGTGGCGGCTGAGGACATGGCGGAAGAAGAGGTGGTAGAGGCGGACATCTTTGCTGGACCAAGGACGTGCAAACGTGGAGGCAAAAGCGGCGTGACCTGTCCAAGTTGCTGGTGCGGCTGTGCCGGCACCACGTTCACCCAGTGGGCCGTAAATGACATGTACTGTCCCTGACCGTAGTTACAGCTCCACACGTCGGCGCTGCCGTGCACTTTGGCAGAGACCGACATGCTCAAAGACTGGCCCACCATCTCTTCTACATGTGAATGCAGGGCTGGCACTGCCTTTTTGGCGAAGAAATGCCGGCTTGGCACTCTCCACCGCGGCTCGGCACAAGCCATCATTTCTCGGAAAGGTGCTGAGTCCACCGCTTGGAAAGGGAGGGACTGCAGCCCCAGCAACTTGGACAGGAGGACGTTCAGCTTCTGCACCGTCGGGTGCGTGCTCGCAAACTGTTGTCTCTTGGAAACGGATTCCAAGAAAGACTGCTGACGGAATCCGTGAAGAGGAGTAGCAGGAGAAGGAGCATCTGAACGAGCGGAAGATGCCAATGAGCAACAACTCCCCTCAGCAGAAGTGTTGGAGCCTTGACTGGCTGATAGAGGGCGATTGACGTCGGGTGACGGAGCAAGTAACGGAGCGGGTGATGGAGCGGGGGCTGGGGCAGGCAGAACCGCCATATCTTTATCACGGTTTTCCCAGGCCACCGAATGGCGACGCTGCATATGCTGACGCAACGCTGTAGTCCCAACATGGGCCCCCTGGCCACGCTTGACTTTCTGGCCACATAGTCGACATACGGATACGTGTACTTCCGCGGGCAGCTTGACTAAAAATTGCCACACCGCCGAGTAGGAAACTTTGCCCCCGCTACTCCTCTCTGGCTGACTGCTACTTCCTCCGTGCACACCGGCACCACTACTGGCCGTGGTGGTAGGCTGCAGTGGAGCTGGTGCTCTACTCCGTGGCCATTTGCCTCCACTGACACTGCTGCGACCCTGCTGCCTCCTGGGCAACCCACCGACTGTTTTGCTCGCTGCCAAGCTGCCACCCTCTTCTCCTGATGATGCGGAAGCAATAGCCTGATGACGACGAGGCTGCCAAGTGCGATCAGCCTCATCATCATCAATTAGGGTCTCCGCCTCACTACTAGCCCCCTCGGCTGCGTGTGGGTCAGGAGACAGACCTGTCTCTAGACCGGCTACCGAGCCACTCTCCTCGCCAGTACTTCTTCGCCTGGCTGCTGAAGAGGCAGATGTCTCCCCCCGTTCCTGACCGCCCTCTGTTAGCTCTTCCTCACTGTACAGTGGGGCTGAGCCCACAGCATGCGATACTTTGCTTGGTGAGGGAACACCAAAGGACAGGGGCAGGTAGAGGACCCGTGATTTCAGTGGGCTTGCTCCCGGGCCATGCCAACTAACGGTTGTGTCTGACGTACCCACCGACCGTTGGCTGTAGGTGTCAGAGGTGACCTGGGAAGAGGAAGACGACCGAGCCAACCAATCGATGACGGCAGGGTTGTCGGTGGAGACACGACCGCTGGATGACACCGGGAGAACTGGCCTCTGGCTGCGACTAGTGCTGCCTCGACCCCTTCCTCTGCTGCCACGTCTGCTCGCTCCTGAAACATTGCCTCCTCTGCCACTCCTCTGCGTGTTGTCTGACATACTCTTTAATTCAACGATTCTGTGTCCCTGAGTAACGATTCTGTGTCCCTGAGTAACAATTCTGTGTCCCTGAGTAACGATTCTGTGTCCCTGAGTAACGATTCTGTGTCCCTCAGTAACAATTCTGTGTCCCTGAGTAACAATTCTGTGTCCCTGAGTAACAAATCTGTGTCCCTGAGTAACAATTCTGTGTCTGTCCCTGAGTAACAATTCTGTGTCCCTGAGTAACAATTCTGTGTCCCTGAGTAACGATTCTGTGTCCCTCAGTAACGATTCTGTGTCCCTGAGTAACAATTCTGTGTCCCTGAGTAACAATTCTGTGTCCCTCAGTAACGATTCTGTGTCCCTCAGTAACAATTCTGTGTCCCTGAGTAACAATTCTGTGTCCCTGAGTAACAATTCTGTGTCCCTCAGTAACGATTCTGTGTCCCTCAGTAACGATTCTGTGTCCCTGAGTAACAATTCTGTGTCCCTGAGTAACGATTCTGTGTCCCTGAGTGGCCGCGATTTATAGCTCCACCATTACACAGTGCTGGCTGGCTGGCTGCTGATTGGCTAATGCGATCACATGTCATGAATGAATGCATTATGGGTCAGTGCGCCTTGTCTGCGCGCCTTCCCAGAGATCCCCGCTCCGTCGCCACACATGTCGCCGCCATTTTTGGGAAAATTCGATTCGTGCATCCGAAGTTTGCTAATTTTCGGATTCGGCGCGAATCGAATATTTCCTAATCTTCGAAACGAATTCCACTTCGTCATGTTCGATTCGCTCATCTCTAGTGACAACAGCAGAACATGTTTGTACAATGTGTAGCAAGAGAAGTGGGAGACAAGGACATGTGCAGTACCTGTACAAGGACCTTGATGGCAGGAACACCAGGTATGTTTTGAATATAATATGTAGATTTAAACACCTTGGAATTACTTTTGAAATTATTTGAACATCTTTAGGCTTATTTGATATTTTGGTGACTGGGTTTATGTGTAAGTAACAAAAAAAGAAAGTGTGCAACTGAGGTGTGGAGCAAAAAAAACAAAAAACAAAAAATCTGATAATATAGTAGAGACACAGTGGCTTTGATAAGACAGATTTTTTATATACTCTGTGGGGTTGATGTACTAAAACTGGAGAGTGCAAAGTTTGGTGCATCTGTGCATGGTAGCCAACGAGCCAATCAGCTTCTAACTTCACCTTGTTCAATTAAGCTTTGACAAAAAAAAAACCAAAATGGACGCTGATTGGTTTCTATGCAGAGCTGCACTAGATTTTGCATTCTCCAGTTTTAATAAATCACCTCCCTATGTATTCAAATAAGAATATTCTTCTTCAAACAGATCTCGGGTACACCTATATGAAATATTTGAGCTTCTTTCACCACTTGCAGAGCACAAATCCTTAAAGATTCATTGAAAGGTATAAGCTGATTTTGTACCGAATTCCCAAGTTACCTTTTAGATTCACATGTAAAATAAATAAGTGCTTATATGTTTGCAATTCTTGATTTTTTTTTAAGGTATAGTTATACAAAAATGTTTTTCTTTCAGATTGTTAATGGTTTAGATGTAGGCTTGACAGTTTTAGCAACCACACTTTTATCAATCAGCCTGAGCTTCCAGATGTACAAAAATGACTTTAATTACCATATTAAATAACAATCAAAGACATCCCTTATAGCTGACTTTTTCAAAACATATGTAAATGGGTCAGTTCACACAAAATTATTATTTCAGTAAAGGAGAAGGTATTGGTGGCCTTAAGCAAACCTGTGCTTTGCTTATGTATAACAAAAGTGCAGGTTTGTTTATTGTCTTCTCTCAAATACTGATCCCTTCAAAGCCAAAAGTGAAGAAAATATTCAGTACTTTTGAATATAGAGGAGTACATGACTTCCCTTAAGTGACAGGGTTAGGCCAATTGCATATTGGCAGTGCTGTCACATGAGGATAGTCCATCCCCACAGTTATTACCTTTTGCACCACCAGCCCCTCCCTCTTAGATTGTAAGCTCCAAGGAGCAGGGCCCTCCTAATCCTCTTCTATTGAACGATATTGTTGCAGTATTGTCTCCCTTTATATTGTAAAGCGCTGAACAAACTGTTGGCACTATATAAATCCTGTATAATAATAATAATAGGCCACTGTAAGCTTTAACTAGAGCAACTCATAGCTTACACAAGGGCTGATTCTTCTGTTCCCAGAAGCTGAGCAGAGCAATAGGGGTGCAAAAGATGAGTAAATATGTGATTCTGGGAAGGGAAGAATAATGTGAACCTGAATCAGAGCTAGCGCTGCTACGTTTACCAATCAGAGCTAGCGCTGCTACTTTTACCAATCAGAGCTAGCGCTGGTACTTTTACCAATCAGAGCTAGCGCTGGTACTTTTACCAATCAGAGCTAGTGCTGGTACTTTTACCAATCAGAGCTAGCGCTGGTACTTTTACCAATCAGAGCTAGCGCTGGTACTTTTACCAATCAGAGCTAGCACTGCTACTTTTACCAATCAGAGCTAGTGCTGGTACTTGTACTTCTATGCTAAGAAAGTTTTTACTTTCTTTTAGACAGCTGATTACTAATTCTGTGGGGCAGTTCACTAATACCTATCTTCATGTTATTGTCCACTCATTTCCATTTTTTTTTTTTTGTTTCTGCCATGGATGATCAGCCTTCCTGCAGTAGCAACAGGAGTCTCAGTATCCCTTTTTATTCTCTGAAATCTAAAATTTAGTGATTAATTCAACAGAGTGAGAGTCCATGTTAATAAATGTGACAGGTTGGTGGTGGTAGGAAATCATGTACAGTAATCATGTTACCAGAGTCTACAAGCTATATGAGATGCTTGGGGTGATTTAACTCACCAACACCTACCAATTATCAATATATCAGTTTTAGATAGAATGAACCGTATAATCCAATTCGATACTTTTGAATGTGAAGAGTTAGTAAGTTGAGTAAGTTCATTGATCCTTGTGTCTAGGCATGTCTTGCATTTGCTAGCTTGGATGCATGGCATGGATCTACTGCATTCTACTTTCATTACAACTGACCCATTATTGCCAGCCTAAATTGACCATCCTCACCTCCATCATTCTAGAAAAGGGGGTCTGAGTAATTAAAAGTTTGTGTTGTATACATTTCCAATGAAATCTGTACTGACACTTCTAATTTGCAGCAGGTATCTTTAGTCATAAAAATACTCCATGCAGACAGGCTCCAGCCAAACCAATTATGAGTTAGGCTTTGTTCATATAAGTTACTAGATTTAAAATCAGTGGTTTAGGGGAGCATAGAAATTCTAGGGAAAAGATAATTCAGGTGGGGTCCAGCTTGGTCTTAGCCTTTAGACTGAATTCCACTTGGTACCACCCACATCCTGTAAGTAGAACACTACAGAAGTTGGGGCAACAGGATGCGTATTCTACTCCTTATGTGTTTATATTAATGTTATTTCTTTCTTGAGACTCCAGTGCAAGAAGTACAGCAGTGTAATGTATGCCAAAGTAAATCTGCAATGGTGTGAGATGAGTCTCAAATGGGCAAATGGCAAACTGTACAGGGAGGTAGGGAATTAATAACTATCAAGTTAATGGTCACCTGTTAATCTCCACTTTCGCAAAAAAAAAAAACCTAAAAAGTGTTATTAAAAATAAATGCATTTCAGGCTAAAGTTTGTTAGTTTTTTAAACTGTCATAAAAGACAATATTGCTTCCATCCAGTAAAGCAGCATTCTTTACACTGTACTCAGAACTATCCCAGAGATGGGCAGCACAGTGGCTAAATGGTTAGCATTTTCCGCCTGGGTCTAGGGTCAATGGTTCAAATCCCAGTCACGGCACCACCTGCCTGGAGTTTGCATGTTCTCCCTGTGCTTGCGTGGGTTTCCTCCAGGTACTCCAGTTTCCTCCCACACTCCAAAGACATGCTGGTAGGTGAAATGGCTCCTGTCTAAATTGGCCCTAGTATGTGTATGAATGTAAGCTAGGGACCTTAGATTGTGCGCCCCTTGAGGGTTAGGGACTGATATAAATGTACAATATATATGTAAAGAGCTGCATAAATTGACAGTACTATATAAGTATCTGTAATAATAATAATTTCTTACATGTATGATTGGCTCACTGGTTATACTGGAAGTCTGCACTTAGAAAAATTGAAAACCTCTCCTACAAAAGGAGTATTGCATTTGATAAAACACTTTATAATGTTTTTCTTCACCTAGAGTAATTCAGTCACTTCACATTTCTTATTATAACTCTGAGTCTGGTCAGGAGGTTACAAAAAAGAGAGCCTTGCATTCAGAAATCAGATTGAGGAAGAAAATGGTGAAGCAGACAGTAATTTCTTCAGAACAGAAAAAAGTACAAATCTGCAAAAATTCCTTGCAATAGCTAGAGTTCACCTGGAATGGGTGTTTTTTTCTTAAAGTTGGAGTTTCCCTTTAAAGGAGGTAGTGAGTGAAGATGCTCCAAATGGTCTTAGTTCTTCTGGCACCCCAACCTTCAGATATGTTCAGAGTTGGAGAAGTCCTCCAAAATGCTTTCCATAGGTAGGCAACAACAAGAGAAAGGTTTCTTAATGGGCAGCTTGGGAGTTGGTGTTGGAGAAAGCACTCTAATGGACATATTGTAGGTGTATATACAGTATCTTCACATTTCTTTTTGTCTTATTGATCAAATCTGTAGGGCTTGGCATTTTAGTGAGTGCTTATTACTTCTCAACCCAACCTTTATCACAAGGATTAATAAAACTCAAGCTTGGACCAGAAAGAATTCTTAGCTCATGTAAACCATATCAGTTCAATCTCTAGCCATGGCTATGGCCAAGAGGTAAACTCTAAATAGTAGCAGAACTACCAACTCAGAACTCTTTAGTCATTTTTTCCATTTTTAGAAGAACAGGGCTGATTGAGACTTTGCAGTCCACAGTAGCAATACACCAATATTTCTGGTAAATGCCCTAGTTGCCAGATTGCTGGCCTGGACTTTATGATTCTGTTATAAATCAGCAAGGCTCATTTTCTAAAATTACATTTAGACATAAACGTGAATAGACTTTTCTAATCATTTAAATTGCACTAGAAATGTATCTATCCCTCAGTTTTTAATGGCTGAATTACTAAAGTGCAAATTTACAATGAATGCAATATTAGTAAATAAGCCTTGAGATATAATATATTTTAAAAAAAAAAAAGTTCTGATATTTTAGAAGCAGAAGAAAAAAAACATGGTCCAAAACATAGTTTATATATTTTGAAAATATATTTAAAAACATTAAAAATTTCTATTTTTTGAACATATATTATATGTTATGTAGTACACTTAAATAGAGGTAATCCTATTTACAATATGGTTTCAAATGCTTTTCAGTTTAAATGCCATTCTCAATGTTTTCAATAACATAATTATATAAATATACTTAACATACAATAAATATTTGTTACACATTGTGAAAATATATACTTTTTTTTCTTTCAGAGAGAACAAGGCCACATACATAAAACTTACATATTCAAAGTGTCTCACTTTAACAAGGCGGTAGGCATGTGACATGCAAAATATACCTTTGCCACAAACAGACCACGGCAAAATAAAAAAAAAAAATGATTGACAAGGAAGTCAGTCTTACAGCCTGGTTCAGCTATAACTGCCAAGCCTCGCATCGGCAATGTGTTTGCTGTGGCTTTAAATAGCTCTGGACAGCTTTCCAAACCATTCTCGAATATATCGTTGACATTGCATCTAACTGCCTCATATTATCTATAACATTTGCATATTTTGGGGGTTAGTTTTTGCACTGGATATATAGGCTATGGATAATGTCAGAGCAGGAATAATGTCATTACCTATAATCCTCTGGGGAATGATGTACAGCATTCGTTCAGGTTATGTTTGAAGGGAGCTTCAAGGGTATTTAGTCATATACCTTGCCTATGTTAGGCCTGATTGAAGTTAAGATTCATTTAAAGGAAAAAAAAACTAAATTCAAACCTGAACCAATAAAAAACACATCACTGAGATCTAAAATTATTCATCATGATTGTTGCAACAAAATCTTTTACTGAGAGTTTTGCTTTTGAGTGACTATTGGGCAAATTGTGCAAAATTAAAACTCAACTCCAATCAATAATTTAGTTTTTTTAGTATTAGAGTTGGGCATGTTTGGAACCAGTGTCAGACCCTTACTGCTGTATGTGTCCTCTTTCATGTCATCTCACTTTCTTTGCCATTGATAGTTGTCATGGAGCCAGTAACTGAAAGGACATTTCCCTATCGGGAGCACAGAGGTTCTCGATCTTTCCAGTCTTTCTACAAGCTGAAAAGTTTTGCTTGCGGTTGGTGATCTGATGAGAGTCATTGTCCTGAAATATACAGTACATGTAGTAGTATTGTGTCCTGTTAGCCATCAACTAATGCAGCAAGTTTGGGGTTTAAGGCATACCCTTTACTGGCTAACTTAAAATGAAACTTCACCCAAAAGGGGTAGTTCTGCTTTTCTGCCTTCCTTCCCCTCCTCTCCTACTCTCACATGTTTGAAAACTTTTTATTGGGGGGGGGGGTGCAGGTACCTTTCAATGCCACGGTGGATCCACGGAATGTTTTCCTCCACCCTCCCTTTCCGCAACCATGTGGGACATGTTCCTAGATTGTAAGCTCCAATGAGCAGGGCCCTCTGTTTCCTCTTGTACCAAATTGTATTGTAACTGTACTGTCTAACTTCATTTTGTAATGTAATTTTGCGCAAACTTTTTGTGCTTTATAAATCCTGTATAATAATAATGTCACAGGTCCTAGAAGACTGCAGGACCATGCCCAAAGCGGAGCACGGCTTGCCCATGAGCAGCGAGAAGCCAGCTGTGAAGCTGCAAGGCTTCACATTCGGCTTTTCATAGTAAACATGCCAGCGCCAAGGACCCAGAGACTGATGAAGAACTGGTTCAAGAGATGATGGTGTTGGATCCCTGGACAGGTAAGTGTCCTTTTATTAAAAGTCATCAGCTTCAGTATTCGTAGCTGAGGATTTTTATTTTTTGTTTTGGGGGGGGGGGGGGGGACTGAAGCTCCTCTTTAAGTTATTAAAGATGAAGTAAAAGTTGTAAAAATGAAAGCTTTCAGGTGGATACCTACTTCAGGGATAAAGCCAGTTAGAGCTTGTATAAAGAATGACAAAAGGATATGTCATCCTAAAAGCTTGCAGCCTTAATAACTTAATTTAGCCAATAAAGTGTATCACTTTAATGCCAAATATTTTAAAGTATACTGGAAATAGAAATAAAAATGCCAACAATTTACATTAAGATCTGGTCAATCTCAGAACATGATGGTATTTTATTTTAGATACTTTCCATGGTTCCACTGTGTTGCATCATTGCTGACATCATCCATCAATTTAATAAAACAAAATTATTTTCTGTTGTCATTTGTTTTCAAAATCCCAATAAAAAGTAAAAAAATAATCTATGCATAATGCCTTCTATCGTTCAATTATGTTAACAATTACAGCTGACTGTGCAATCAAAAAACTATAGCTTAGACCTGGTTATCATCCTAGCTGCAAATCATTTTGGAAAGAGGTAACATTTTGAATGTGCTGGAATTTAGTTCTAAAATCCTCCAAGGCTACTGAATTCTGAACTTATCCATAGCATATATCAATATACAATTTTATATGTATCCACATATGTACATGTATATACATATTCATACATACAAATATTTACAGTCTGGGAGTGTATATATAAATATATATATATATATATTTACTAACATAAATATGTATACACAAACACGCATTGACATGAGTGGGGAACTCCAAGTGTGCTTTTTGTTGCATTTTTTTTTGTCTAGTTTTTTTTTTTTTTTACTGCAGTCCCAGGATGCATAGCAAGATTCTTAAGTATCAGACAGTTTGAGTCTAACCCCATTCTTTGGATGTGCTACCAGCAACTTTGGCGCCCCTTTTAGAAAGTGGATTGTTACAAGGATACAGTTGAAGGCTTGATATATCCCTATGCTGAAATCGATTAGGATTATGTGCAAAGCATGCTAAAAAAAAGAAAAGACCTTGAGTTACTGTTATGGATCTTAAGCCTTCAAATTGCTGTTCATTTGACATACTCTAATGTTCACTGGCATTTGTTTACATTTGTTTGGATATTTGCCACATGCCAAAATAGGCTAAATTGATCCTAGGCCAGAATGGGCTCTTTAAGGCTTGTCTGTGGTCTCTCCCTCCTCTCCAAATAATGGTGCTAATTTATATAAAGTGGAAGGAAACTAGGTTTCTGAGTTACCCATAGCAACCAGTGAGATTACCCATATCAATTCTAATCCAAGGAGATAAAACATAAAAATTGTTTCATTTGAATGGCTGCTGTGGACAACTTAGAGACTTTCTCCAGCTTTATCTTCAAAACTAACTTCTGGTCTCCCTGTTCTTACAGATTCAGCTTGTATGAGAGTAGCTTTGCAAAGTTTTCAACAAGCTTTCAGCAGGTCCGTTGAATCCTTTAAACAGGGGTGTCAAACTGGTGGCCCTCCAGCTGTTGCAAAACTAGAAGTCCCATCATGCCTCTGCCTTTGGAAGTCATGCTTGTAACTGTCAATCTTGCAATGCCTCATGGGACTTGTAGTTTGGCAACCGCTGGAGGGCCGCCAGTTTGACACCCGTGCTTTAAAACATCCTTCAGCTCCAGTTTGGGGAGTGAAAGCACATATTCTAATGGTAGTGCCAACTGTCACTTTAAACAAGTTGTTGCAGACTATAGTAGACATGAGCACTACCTGAAGCTTGATGGAAGCTTGGTAGCTGCTTAAAGTGACAGCCAGCACTCCCATTTAGATCTACATTTATCATTCCCTCCTTGTTGCAAAAGGCTTCAACAAAGGTGCTCCAAGTTCATTGATGTACTTTCTGTACAAAATGCTCTTATACAGGCTGAAGTCTGTGTGAACAAGACCTTGATGCCTTATTCAGTAAAGAATGAATTACGCAGACTGCTAATCCTAAAGATAGGTAACTGTTAGCAACTAGTTACCATCATGCGAATTATAGTTGGTGCTCTTAGTTACTGCACTTAAAGCAGAACTCCAATCTTTTACAGCCAAGGAAGGTGCCATCTTAGTCTCTGTTTGATCTCCATTTGCCATGGTGTTGCACATGTGATCAGTTACAACACCAGCCCTTTGATGGCTTGACAATTCAGTTGAGAGCACAATCAACGTTGACAGTTCTCATTCATGGCATGCATTGAATGTAACTGTTTTGGAAAACCATGAAATCGATGGGTTTAGGTTTGCCCTAAGAATTAGCACTCTGCTCCTTCAACTCTTTATTGAATAAGAATATAATTATGCATTGCTATACATTTTGCCCAGTTTCTAAATTATTTATCAAAAATTCTCTTCTTCTCATATAAGAAATGAAATGGACCTCTAGTGTTTCTTTACTAGATTCATAAGTTTTTAGAAACTGTCAAACCTTATGGCTTTCAGCAGGCATTGCTTCTTATCAAGCAAAATTGGGTAACAAATCACATTTCAGATCCACTTTTTTCACTTATGGACAAAGAGTCACTGAAAAAGAAATTAGTAAAAATGTAATTATACTATGAAGAGGTCCATTAACTTTAAATTATACATGATATTACCCAGTGCAGTTATTTAAGGAGTCTGGTATGTTTCTTTTGAAATATTCCAATGCCTAGAAATTGACATGGTTTGCTCCGTGCTGCATATGAGTGCAATATTGCTATACTGCATGTAAACGGGAAGGTTGCTCCTGTAGACAGGAGGTGTACATGTAAACTGGAAGTATGGTCATGTAAACTGGAAGATAGTTCCTACAATCAGGAAGTAGACATGTAAACAGGACGTTTGGTCATAGAAACAGGAAGTGTGTTTCTGTAAACAGGAAGTGGCCTTTTCAAGTTGAAGGATATTCCTGCAAACAGGAAGTGTACTCCTGTGAAAATGGAAGTCTGCTCTTGTATCATACTTTTTTCTACCTAAAAAAGGAAATCTTATGTTCCACATGTAAATTAATGGATTCTAGTCAAAACAATTTTAAAAAGACATCTTAATGAAAATGCAGCAAATGTTAATACCATTCCTAAAGAGAAAATAAAAGATAACTGTTTATACTGTCCTCCTGGCACTGACTCAGATCATCACTTTGCTGAAGAGCTATGGCTCTTCCCAGCCAACAGTTTTAGGAGTGTTGGATGACTCCACTCTTGTGCAGGGGTGTATTTACCACAAGGCAAACAAGGCACTTGCCTAGGACAGCATTTTTCAAGGGGGCAGCATCTCCCTCCAGACGAAGGGATGAAAAAAGTGACACTCGCACCATGGGAACCAGGTGGGATCCAAGAGAGTCTGGAGGCTGCTTGATGGTATAGATAGAGCCTGACTCTTGTTCCCAGAGTTGTGAAGATGAGTGTCTCTCTATCACTGGGTGAGGGGGGAAGGGGGGTAGTGGAAGGCTCTCCGGGGTGTGGGGCAGGGGTGTTGTTGGTCAGTGTCAGGCTTTCTCCACAGGAGGGGGAAGAGGGGTGGTGTTGGTTGGTGTCTGTGGGGGAAGACGATTTTTTTGTTGCCTAGGGCAGCACAAAACCTAAATACACCACTGCTCTTGTGTATGCTGTGGTTTCATCTTCTGGCCTGTTTCACTACAGGATATAGTAGTGACCTAGATGCCAGAAGGAGAAGGAGAAACTGCAGCCCACAGTAGGGGATGAGTTCTGAGTCTTTGGTGACCATAGATGCTTAGAAAAATGAGAATCCAAGTCAAGCCCTGCTAAGGAGGTAATCATGAACAATCTACCATCAAAGGGAGCTTTTCTAGGAAAAAAATCCCTGTGACCGAGTCTCTTTAAAGTTTCTCTCGGAAGGCTGATGCAGCTGAAAATTAAAATGTACTTTTGCTGGTGCATGGTTGGGAAACAGGCAAATGCTATCTTTCAGAGTTGTAACATTCTACTTTGGATCCAAGTTGATTCCTACACTATGGCACACACATTGAAATTGAATTTTGTTACATAAACATGAAAAACTGTGATTTGCCTATAATCTTGTTTAGAGCTGGGGGAATATGGTAAAATATGTAAATATTGTAATTAAGAAAAACTTGGATTATTCTTAATGGCAAAGAATACTAGGTATTTATGTAGGCACAGCTAAAATCTCTGTCTTCTGAGATTTTATTGAGCAGATGCTGAGTAGTTAGCTATGTCTGATAATATTTTGGATATTGTTGATAATATCTGGCCAATCGCCAAGGTAAAAGGGCAGTAGACTGAATATAGTAAATTAAGGCCTAATTTGTTTTAACAACAGCATTGAATTAAGGTGTTTTTTCTCTACACAACCTCTTCCCCCAGCTCTGTTGTGACCAGGGGCGGACTGACCATTTGGAAACTCGGGCACTGCCCGAGGGCCCGGGGTCAGTAGGGAGCCCCATGAGATGCCCCTGGTACCTTTTTCATAGGCTTTTTTGAGTTTGGGCAAGGACACAGATGCCCCATGATACCCTATTGCCCGGGGGCCCCATGAGTTGTCAGTCCGCCCCTGGTTGTGACTTTTACCAGCTGCATCATAGTTTAACCGCAGTGCCATTGCAGATTAAAATTGGTCTTGCAGCTTGTTTGTACTAGTTGCGGTTATTTGTAAATGGATTCACTTTGTTCCCTGAGACAACCTAAGCAGGAACAAAATGAAGGTCCTGCTATCTCTTGCTAGGGCACTATGGGAGGGACAACCCTTTCATCTTACTCAGTAGTGTGATCTGAAGCAGGGTTTTCACTTTTCACTAGAAGTGGAAGACCCATTTAATTCTTGTTCTTTGGGGGACATATCGTGCAATTTTTTTTTATGGTTATCTAAGATTTCTTTGTGCTGTACGATGAATAGCTTTCATTTAAGTAAGCTGTGCTTTTGGACCATTATTTTTATAGACTATAACGATAACGAGCGTGTTTGCACCAGTAAAGGGAGGCATAGTGCAAAAATTTGTCATAATAATTTGAAGACCCATTTTAGCTTAATGTAAAATCTTCTCAAACTTGTGCATCAGTGTTAGTTATCCTAAATTAATATCAGCCTTTGTGTATGTATTTTTTTGCACCAGATCCTTTCATTTTGTCAAACAGGAAAACAAGAGGGAGCCATCTTCTGCGATGACAATATCCAGCCAATTTATTCTCTCATTAATGGCATAAAATCAAAATGGCTGGCCCCTGAGAGATGAGGGGTCATGTAATATTTTAAATAATGATCTTAAAATTTGAAAGGCCATCTGCCATCTAAAGTTTTCTAAGTTTCTGTGTTTTAATGCTTCTTGCTTACATCTTCTATCTCTATGATGTGCGCATATCATCATATTCATATTTATTGCCACTTTCCCTAGTAACCTGGTAACTACTATATGTCTGATTTGTTTGCTGATTAGCATTAAGAGGACAATGTTACGGGCCAAGGATGCCTAGATCAACAATTCCTAGGCAGCATTTGTATTGCAAATGTCAACAGAATCCAGCAGTAGTCTAGAAATCCTCGTAGATATTCAAGTTCCCAGATCATACAATCTGCAACTTCCTTTGCTATAAGTCTTCTGAAATGTACCGATCTTGCATGAAATACAGAATAGCATACACCGCTGTCATATAGCACACAAAAGCCTGCAAGAAAGAGAAAGCACCATGCCCTCATTCATATCTGAAAAATACAACTCCGTGTCCAATACAGGTCGAAAACGTTCAACATGAACATTGATTTTTTTTTTGTTTTTTTTTTAATTGCCTTGACTTTTTTTTTTATTATTTTTTTTGATCAGTAGTCTGATTCGAGTTTGCAAACACCTTCACAACATACAAAAAATTAAATATTTGTCTGGTTTTTTTTTCTTAGCTAGAACACGTATTCATGACAAGCTCTGCGACTTTTTCAGGAATTAAAAAATAAAAAAAAAAAACACAAAAAAATAAAAATTAAACAGTAGAGCTATAGCAACAGCACCTTGACATTGTTTAATTTAACGCTATCAGAGAAGTTAAAAGCAGTAAACAGATATAATACCGACATGAATAAAGATACTGTCTAAAGTGTGAACGGAATGTTTTGGTTCTTTTTTTTTTATATCTCTTTTGCCTGGATGAAGACAGAGTGTTATCAATTCACAACTGAAGCAGCATGCATGCTTGTCTATAACTTTTTTTTTTTTTTTAATTTTCAACTCTTGGCAACACCAACAAACCACAATGTTATTGAGGAAGGTAATGCAGGCTTATCTCTTAACCTATGTACTGCTGGAGGGGGCTCAGGAAGCATTGCACAGCAATGGAACCCGGGACCCTGCCAGCAGAAAACAGGCAACTTTGTGCGCAGAGGTCATTATTTTCCTTTAGGTTATGGATATGTTCAATAAATAGATTTGTAGAACCACGGTACTGTATAAACTTCATTTATACATGCAGTCCATAAAATTATTTTTGTTTTTTTTTTTACTGAATAATTTACCCTGTTATGTATATATACAAATAGATAATTTTTCTTCTCAATATAATCTATACAACATAAATTCACTATCTTCCTCTTTTAATGGTCAGTGTACATACACAAGAAGTGTCTATCCTTATAAAGCGCCAGCCGACTTTTTTTTTGCTATCCATGGTTAGCGCACGCACGTAAGACTGGGTAGTTCGGCATTGCGAGTTCCAGTACCTCTTGTCGATGCCCCTGCAACCATCCTTCATGTAGCCCATTGGATTGCATTTGGTCTCATAGAAATATTGTTTCAGTTGACCCTTGGGTACTGGGACTTTTTCAAGAACAGTAACTGTTTGTCCTGTCATGTCCACTGCAGTTTTTTTGTCGGCTGCAGTCACCCATTCACTAATACTGTCACACACGCTCAGCTCCCCACGTCGGGCTGGATCTGAGTGGCGGCGCACTCTCATGGACATGTTTGCAGCATCCAGGTAGTTTTTGTACTCCTCAAGGAGAAAAAGCAAAGGGGGCTCCAAAGGCACTTGAGTGCTCAGCATAACTCGGGATGAATACATATCTGAGTCCTTGTTCTCTTCGCTCTGCCTTGTGATCTGTTCCTCCTCTAGGAGTTCCTCAATAACTTGCTCAAAGGTATCCGTCAAGGATGGAAGTCCTCCTCCTCTTGACCCACTCATTGGCCCACCTATGTTTTCCAGAGTACCGTGGGTCCGAAGACCCGGATAGGCCAGGCCACTTTGTCCTCTGACACTGGCTTCTTTCATGGGGGCAGCTTTCATGCAACTGAAGTATGAAATAACCATAGTAAGGAAAAGGATGGTCATTACTCTTCTCACCTGATGGAACTGTAGAAAAAAAAGACAGAAACATGAAAATATTAGAAGACCCATGGATGACTTGTTACTCAAAAAGCAAACAAAAATTGTTTTGTTGGATGCAGTATTGTTAGGGTTGTTGCGAAACATTGGAGTTATCTACCCAGAAGACATCATATGCTGAAAATGAACCTCTCAGGCAACATTAAAAAAAAAAAAAAAATCTATCACTGATACAAAAAAAAAAAACAACAAAAACACAAACACACACACACACACACACACACAAAATTGTACTTACTTATACAGCTTTCATAAGCTGTAAAATTTGATCATTCCCAGGGGCGGACTGACCATTTGGAAACTCGGGCACTGCCCGAGGGCCCAGGGTCAGTAGGGGGCCCCATGAGATGCCCCTGGTACCTTTTTCATAGGCTTTTTTGAGTTTGGGCAAGGACACAGGGGCCCCATGATCCCCTATTGCCCGGGGGCCCCATGAGTTGTCAGTCCGCCCCTGGTTATTCCCCAAAACATAACTAAAGCTATTACAATGAACTGCATCTTAGTCAATCAGGAGGTAGCTTTTTAACAGGATTACGAACAAAATATCAAATGTGCTCAAAGCATAATCAATGTCCATAAATGACTATTAAAGAGAACCTGTCATAGAAGAAATGCCTGATTATTATTGCAACCTTTCTTCTTGTGTTTTATTTTCACCTTTGCTTTACTATTTTGGAAGACATTAAGCTGCAATAGGTAGACAGCCTTTAAAGTTGGTACTCCTGATCTGCATTTTTGTTATTCACCGTTGCACATCAATATAATGCACACAGAATTTCCTATGGTTCTGTAACTCATCAGAAAACTAGGCACTAAGCCTGGCGAATGGGCTCCAGGAGAGTAAAGGTGGGATTTTAAAGTGTGTTCATGGCTCTTTAATTTAAAGCGGCCTTTTAGTATGGTGCCAACCATCTTGAGAAACAATCAGATGAAGACATTTTAGAGAGGAATACTGTGATCTCTGCATAAGAGAAAAATTACCTGAAAGTATTATCCAGTGCTGCCCTGGAAACAAAAAAATCAGACGCCCCCCGCGGAGAGAGCCTGACAGTGACCAACAGCACCCCTCCCCCATCCCCCCCACCCGAGAGAGCCTTCCCCTAACATTCATCCCCCCACAGAGACAGAGAGAAGGACACTCTCCTTCACAGCTCTGAACATCCCTGGAAATGACAGTTGGGCTCTGCATACATCGTCAAGCAGCCCGCAGCCTCTCTTGGATCCCTCCTGGTCCCCATGCCACATATGTCTATTCTTCCAAGAAGCAGTGCTGCCCCCCTAAAAAAATGCCTAGGCAAATGCCTTGTTTGCCTTGTGGTAAATACACCCCTGGTATTACCCTTACACATTACTTGTTTTGCCAATATATGATTAAAGGTGTTTAAAGTGGTTGTAAAGGCTGAAGGCTTTTTATATATTTATGTATTCTATGCATGAAGGTAAAAAAACTTCTGTTTGCAACAGTAATACTTACCTGAGGCTCATCGCGATCCAATGATGTGAATGACAGCCTTGGCTGTTCTGGGTCTCTGCCTCCTCATTGGCTGAGACAGGAAGCGGCAGCCATCAGCTCCCACTGCTGTCAATCACAGCCATTCAGCCAATGAGGAGAGAGAGGGGATGGGATCAAGCCGTGGCTCCATGAATGAATGGATACACGGAGCAGCGGGTGCCCCCATAGCTAGCTGCTTGCTGTGGAGGCACCCGACAGACAGGAGGAGCCAGGAGAACCTGTGGGGGACCCGAGAAGAGGAGGATCCAGGCTGCTCTGTGCAAAACCACTGCACACAGCAGGTAAGTATAGACATGTTTGTTATTAATATAACATTTAACATTTTATAAAAAAAAAAATGAACCATTAGATTCACTTTAATTTATAGCTAAACTGAACGTTAGTTTTGGATGGAGAAGGGAATAATTAAAGGATCTTTCTGGCTTTTTAGCCATCTAAGTCCCATTGGGGAGACTTCCCTTCGCGTCCTTGAACAAACACTGTTTTCAGACTTTTCCTCAGGCAGTCTATATCCTTTGTGTGACACCATAGAGGTGTCCCCATTTGAAGATCTTCCAGGGGCGGACTGACCATTCGAGCACTCGGGCACAGCCCGAGGGCCCAGGGTCAGTAGGGGGCCCCATGAAATGCTCCTGGTACCTTTTTTATAGGCTTTATGAGTGTGGGCAAGGACACAGGGGTCCTATGATCCCCTATTGCCCAGGGGCCCCATGAGTTGTCAGTCCGCCCCTGGGATCTTCCCTTTATTATTGCACCAGTAACAACTCAAACTTTGGAAGTTTCTCTACCTTTCAGCAGTAGGGGCCATGCATACTAGGAAAAATAGAGAATATAAGTCTCCATAACGGGTACAGAGACAGCCATAAAAACCTGATGTGAGTTCTATCTCTCCAGCATTCTATACAAGATTGAAAAAACATTTTGTTTTTGCTTTAAAGGCCTAGAAGTGAGCCAATTGAGCTACCCAGTGCTTTATGGATATTCTGGTATATAAAAATCTGGATCGATTTATTTTTCTCTATTGTCCCCACCAACTATTGACATTTCCAATGTATGCTTTTATCCTACAGCTACAGTCCAAATAATGGTATCGTCATGACACATAGATGTAAGATTATGAGAAAAACTATTATTTTTTTTTCTTACAAATAAAAAAAAAAAGAGAAAGATTTAGAGGAAAGCGGTAGAGGCAGGCGACACATACATCGGTTTCATGACATTTTCTATCAACTTAGCTGCAGCAAATCCGCGTTCCATTATCTTCTGTTTACTTAGTAACCTTCTACAAGATGAAACATTGCATTTATTGAGAGAAACCTCCTGCCCCTATAATTATTATATCACAAGCTCAGCTCCATTACAGAAGATCTCATTCCCACCATCGGATAGAGAGTGAATCCGGTACAAATATTTACTGTTGGATTTATACCCAGGAAGAGATAACCTAAGAGCTTTCTGGAGCAAATGCTACACGTCAGGAGCAGTATAGAGATTCAATTTTTAATGAGCTCTTGATTCTGTGAAAAGCTTTGTAAGGGCATTATGGGAAATGTTACCAGGCAACTGCAACCAAGCTATAGTAACACATTCCAAAACTGACTTTTATAAACGTCGCTGTAGTGGAATGTGAGAATCCACAACACTTTCTTCTATTGTTGGCAAAAAAAAAAAACTTTTTACAAAACAGCTCCGTGAAAAATTTGTGCTGAAATACATAAGATAGAATATGATCAAATATGGATTGATTATATTAAAGAACTGGTAAGCCTAAAGGGGTTGAAAACCCTTACCTATACCCAGTGAAGTTACCAGCCTCAGGTAATACACAGAGATGAAATACATCCTCCTACATAAAGGTGTTCATGTTTCTCTGCAGCCCTCTCTTCTCTACAGCTATTTAAAGTGCAGAATTTATACAGCTTATCTGAGCTTCGAGAAAGAAGGGGGTGGGGAAATAAATTTACTCTCTGCAGATCTCAGTGAGGAGAGCTCTGGGAACTGATTGAAGGGAAAGGACACCCCCCCTTCACACAGCACTCAAGAACAGAGCTGAGGCTATCAATCAGAGGCTGTGTGTTGAAGCTCCATCCCCTGTCACATTTTTTCTTTTGGTGTCAGAAGTGACTCATGCAGAGGAATGAGGCTTAGTGGTTGATTTTCTAAATCTGGAGAGTGCAAGCTCTGCATATAAACCAAAAGGTTAAAGATATTGGTGCTGGAGAGAGAGGAAAATTTAGAGTCCAATTTATTATGAGGGATTAGTCCGTATATTACAGTATACTCGGCAACATCATGAGGCAGCACCCTAAGAGTAAAGCTGGACTCTGATATGGAAGAGAAAAGAAGAGAGGGGCGCCAGACTGTGCTATTAAAATATCTGTTAATACTGCACTTAAATGATTGGGTAACTCACTAGATGAAAGTGGGTCAAAGGCATGTGTCTCAAGAGTAGACGTCGTCCTGGTGGAAACCCGGAGGCAGAAGGGGAAGGTGCATGGACATCTGGGGGCCAAGGCTGTGGAGGAAGCCAGGTTTCCTGATTCACATCGTATCTCGATCAGCATCCCACGGCTGTGTTGAAAACCCCCAGAGGTCTGACGAAGAAGTAGTTGCTTTGAAACGCGCTACCACCCTCTCCTTGTGGCATTACGCTTACGTGGTGATGTCATATCCACCCGGCAGCCATCTGCATTCCAGCCTGGTTTTCAACACAGCCACAGGACGCTGGTCGAGATACAATGTGAATCAGGAGACCTGGCTTCCTCCACAGTCTTGGCCCCCAGATGTCCATCCACTATGTTTTATAGTAGAAAGTAAAAAAATTGCTTTTCTTTTTAAAAATGTTTAGTCTTTTTTCGTTTATATCACAACAAAATAAAAAAAAAATGGTGATCAAATACCACCAAAAGAAAGCTCTATTTTTGTGAAGAAATTATATAAATTTTGTTTGGGTACAGCGTTGCATGACCGTGCAGTTACCAGTTAAAGAAACACAGTGCTGTATAGCAAAAAATTGTTTGGTCATGAAAGGGGTAAAATCTTCCACAGCTTAAGTGGTTAAATAGCCTTTTTGGCTTGTGGTGCTCAGATGCAGTGTAGTTCTGCTTTCAAATTGATCTCTTGTGCCAAAATGAGCATACATTTGCTTGTGAAACTTACAATGAACCCGCAAGCAAAAACCCCTAAGATAGAATTCCACCTTTCAAATCACTTTAAATAGTTTGTTTGAGCTAAACTGGCCCAAATTAACTTTTTCCATTACATAATGGTGTGGCTGCTGTGAGTGCTGTAATATATTGTAGCAGCATTAGCTGCATACAGTAAGCAGTGGAAGACTTCCCTTCTGTTTTGGATTTAAAAGGAGTTGGGCTAAGGGCATCACAGCCAATCAGGAGAAGCCTTGTATTTAATTTAATGGAATACAAGCTTCCTTTGATCTAACATAGGTGGAAAGCTTGATGTCATCCAGCTGCCAAACCACCTTGGCCAAATAATTTACATAATTTATACAAAGTAAAAAGTGTATATTTGTTAAACACTGCTGCAATAAGTACCAGAAACATGTTTATATTAGCTCTGCATCTTCCCACACACACCAGCATGCAGAAAGATAGGCCTGAAGCAAAAGAAAAAAAAAATAAGCGAAGGGCAGACATGACGGGCTAACAGGGGAATCAAGGAGATACAGGATTAATCTAAGAAGAGATATTTGAATAGGAGGTCACATACCAGGAATGATTGGATGGAATGCTGGGAGGGGTTGCAGGGGTGGTTGGGCAAGCATCTTCTTTCTGCAAGCAGTGGGAAGACATCGGATGGAAGAAGCTTCCCACCCTTCCCACCTGAGGTCTGTTTGGTTGTGGTCAGTAGTACAGTAGCTTGGTGGGTGGGGTCTTTGGAGACGTTCTAATTCTACTGTGATACTTCAGTGTAAGGACCCATCTATGGTATGGCGTCCTCGGTGGTATCCTAGTTAACAATGGGTTAACTGGGAATTGTGGACATGGAAGTGTCGGCGGAAAGTTGGGTTTGTCCCTGAGCCAGTGCGTTGTGGCTGGGAACCACTAAGTGTTTCCGCTGATGAACTGTGGTTGGTTCTTTAGGGTCTACAAAGATTGGCAACCTTGGTTACTAGTGTTATGATCCTTATTATGTTTCTGTTTAAAGGAATGTTTATATTGTTGTTGGTTAATAAAGGGCTGCTATGGCCAATTTCACTCCAAATTCAAGTTGGACTATTTATTCCAGGTATATGCAAAAGAGGGGATATGGGGGGTCATAGCAGTCCTTTTGGTGAAAGAGTGAGGAAATCTGTTGTGCTCAAGTCAAGTGGACAGATAAATAAGCAAAAGATTTAATTGGATAGCGATGTCAGCATAACACTGCTTGTTCACCATCATCATCATCAAATGATAGGGATGGCAGAGGGCAGGTGACCAAGAAAAGCAAAAACTCATTTTTCTTCCGAGTCATCCTCATTAGATAGGTTAGTATAATTTTTAGGATTGTGGGCAAGAGAAAGAATTGAACTGTACACATGGAGGACACTTGCAGCTATAATGGTTAGGAAGGATATGCTTGAGAAATTGATGAGTTCATGATTTTTCCTTCAAGTTATACTTTATTAAAATTAAGTAAATAACCGTTTTCCTCTAGACATGTGCGATTTGTTCCATTTTTGGAGAATTGGATGTATACAAATCTCCAAATGGACACAGAAACGAATGGCAACGAATCCGAAAAAAATTCTAACAAATTTATCAAATGCATTTGTTCCATTCGGATGACAACATATGATGTGATAATAGTTCGGGCTCATGGGGTAAAGAATTAAATTTTTTAATTTGTTTGATAATTTAGATTCGGAAATATGAATGGATCCAAATTTAATTCGTAAATTTGGTTGCACGTGACGCCAGTCGATATTGTTCGATCAGCTCATGCCATTTCTCTTGGTGGGTTGGACTAGCATCCAAGAATATTGCATCCATTGGATTTGTTAATCTATTAAATATATAGCAATCTTCTAGAAAAATTGCACAATTTTTCTCAAATCCTCCTGGACCAACGAATATACAAAATGAATGCTGAAGATATGAAAGGAATTGCAAAAACAGATCAGGTCAATGAAACAAATATTATGAAACAAAATTCTTTAAATGAACTAATAAATCCGAAATGAAAATTTCTGGCGTGCACATGTCTATTTTCCTCCCGCACTGCAAAGACATGCTGGTAGGTTAATTGGCTCCTGTCTAAACTGGCCCTAGGATGTGTATGTATGAATGTGAGTTAGGGACCTTCGATTGTAAGCTCCTTGAGGGCAGGGGCTGATGTGAATGTGCAATATAAATGTAAAGCACTGTGTAAATTGATGGCATTATACTGTATAAGTACCTGTAATAGTAACTCTAACTTTTATTTTCAGTACCAAAACTAGAGTACTATTACTTGTTCATAACAATGCATCAAAAAACAAATCAGGCACATATTGTCATCGCTGTTCCCTCTGCAGATTTATCATAGAATTTAGGGGGTTTCCTGCCATTCACCTTTCTTCACATCTAAACAGACAGACTGATTGTAGGCAGAAGATTCTCTGACCTGACCCCGAATCAAGAGTCAGATCTCTAGCTTATCTCAATGTGGGTGTATTGAGTGCGTAGCATGTGCTGACACTCCCAAGAACAATGCCTTCATTTTACATGCATAATAGCCCGTAGGCAGGCATTAATAGGACAGTGCTTCACCCCTTCTTTGTCACAGAAAGTGATACTGTTTTATGTGTAGATGCGTGATACTAAACTGTGATGAGGATTCGTGATTCACAAAATCAGCAGGGAAAATCTAGACAAAAGTACCAAAAGAAGTTCTTACAACAAGGCTCCTTGTATTCAGTGTCTGCCGACTGGCATTTTTCTTAGCGTCTTGCACTTGTTTAGAATGACTGCATCAGTGACTCACTGATGTAACGCTGGTGAGCTGGGGATATTTTTATCTTACAAAATATTAAAAGCATGTATGGAACTCTTTACACCTCCATAGCGCTGCCAGGGACATAGAGAAACAGATATGGATTTATAATTATGCAAACTGTCTACAGCAGACACAGGAAGAAAAAAAACAAACCTAACTTACCACGACAGACTCAATAAAAATACGGCTCTAGGCAAATCTGAATTTGGGACCAACCTACATCATCACTGTCCCTCTTTTGGAACCAAATCACTTTGTACCTCTGTTCTGATGTATAGAGGACTATTATTTAAACACCATGAGTGGTATAAAACGCTAAACCCTACACCCTCTAAATTATTGCATTTAGTAAAAACGAAAGTGGTGAAAAAAAAAAACAACACACTTGTGGGTCTAACCAATCAAATTTTGCATATTACATTTTTCATAGTCCATGTCAGAGGTGCACAAAGTAATATCAAATCCAGGAGCCAGTCTATCCAGCCCAGAAGCAAACAGGATTTTTGAATTAAGCAGTCAGCCTATCGAACTGGGAAGCCAAGAGGATTTTTTTTCATGAGCCAGCTCTATTGACAACCAGATAAACCTCAAAAATTAGACACCAGATGTAATTTTTAAGGCGCATTGGCTATCCGACTCCTGAGATTTGTCCAGCCCTAATCTATCAATTTCATTCTGATAGAAAGTCCCACAAGATCCAAAAAAAAACTTTCACTCAAGATATAGTTATTCAAAATGGTCCACATGTCATTAATTGTGGGCTCTTATCCCAACCAAGAAAAAAGACAAGTGGACACATGAGCAAATGCCTCAGCCATTTTCATTTCCAACCTCCCTTTCAGCAGAGATCAGGTAGGTATCTATTTGTGGAACACTGCACCCCAGAGTGGAGATAAGATTTAACTTTTAGAGGCAGCTCTCTGTCAACAGGAGGTGTCCCACAAGGTCTCTGGAATAGTCTGTAGAATGTTTTAAAGTAGCATTCCAGTCAAAAGTATAGCTAAATTATTATTATTATTATTATACAGGATTTATATAGCGCCAACAGTTTGCTCAGCACTGTACATTATAAAGGGAGACAGTACACGAGGCAGTACAGTAACAATAAGATTCAATACACGAGGGGTTCGAGGGCCCTGCTCCTTGGAGCTTACAATCTAGGAGGGAGGGGATAGTGGTACAGGAGGAAATAGCTGTGGGGGATGAAGTGATAGGAAGAGTGGAGGAGTTCAGTAATTAGCTGAGGGCGGGGTAGGCTTCCCTGAAGAGATAGGTTTTCGGAGTGCGCCGAAAGGTGAGGAGAGTAGGTGAAAGTCTGATGGATTGGGGTAGGGAGTTCCAGAGAATGGGGGAAGCCCTGGAGAAGTCCTGGAGACAGGCATGGGAGGAGGAGACCAGGGAACTAGAGAGTAGGAGGTCTTGTGAGGAGCGGAGAGTACGTTTTGGGTGGTATTTGGATACCAGATCGGTGATGTAGTTTGGGGCAGTATTATGAACAGCTTTATAAGTCAATGTTAGCATTTTGAACTTTATCCGTTGGGCAATCGGAAGCCAGTGGAGGGATTGGTAGAGGGCGGTGGCGGATACGGAGCGGTTAGTAAGGTGGATGAGTCTGGCCGCAGCATTCAAGATAGACTGGAGCGGGGATAGCCTGCAGTGGGGTAAACCGATGAGGAGGGAGTTACAGTAGTCAAGGCATGATATAATGAGGGTGTGAATGAGTTGCTTAGTGGTTTCCAGGGTTAGGAACAGACGTATTTTGGAGATGTTATGGAGGTGAAGTCTGCATGAGTTTGTCAGCGAATGGACCTGGGGCTGGAAGGACAGATTGGAGTCTAGAATGACACCTAGTACTCTGGCATGAGGGGAGGGACTGATGGTGGTGTTGTTGGTCTTGATGGAGAAGTTGGGGGGGGCGTGAGCTGAGGGGAAGACTAGGAGCACAGTTTTGGACAGATTTAGTTTGAGGAAGTGGAGTGACATCCAGTCCGATATGTTGCTCAGTAGGCTTGTGATACGAGCGGAGACTAAAGGGGTGAGGGGTAGAGAGATAGATTTGCGTGTCATCGGCATAGAGATGATAGTTGAAACCGTGAGAGTGTATCAATTGGCCAAGGGAGGAGGTATAGATGGAGACGAGAAAGGGCCCGAGGACAGAACCTTGAGGGACCCCAACAGAGAGGGGGAGTGAAGAGGAGGTGGCAGGTAACACTGAAGGAGTGCTGTGATAGATAGGAAAAGAGCCAGGAGAGAGTGGAGTCTCTGAGGCCAAGAGAGTGTAGTTGTTTGAGGAGGAGGGGATGATCAACCATGTCGAAAGCCGCGGAGAGGTCGAGGAGTAGGAGCACTGAATAGTGGCCATTAGCTTTGGCGGGTTAGCAGGTTATTGGTGAGTTTGAGTAGGGCAGTTTCGGTGGAGTGTAGGGGGTGGAAGCCAGACTGTAGGGGATCAAGGAGGTTGTTGTCAGTGAGGTGGGAACTCAGGCGATTATAGACTAAGCGCTCTATATAGGTATATTTACCTATGCTGAGGGTGCTCCAGTCCGGTCACGTGATGGTTCCCATCACCTCAGAATAGGTAAGTGTAGACATCTTTCCTTTACAGGGTAATTAGAATAGGCTTAGAATGAGGGTAGGATTTGACTGGAATGCTACTTTGAGGATGAGAGTTCCACAAAACTTGAATGAGTCCAGTAATGATTTTATTTTTCATCAAACTAATAAAAAATCCAACATGTTTTGGAGGTTCTGCATTCCTCCCTTCATCAATCTGGCAACTGATGTTGTCCATATTGTTTTACAATTGTCCAGCACAATTTTGAACTAATTTTCAGCTCTGAACCCTGAAGAAGGGGGAATTTTAAACCCCCATCTTCCTTCCATGCTTCTTCAGCAGAAATCAGATGACTCAATAGGAGCAGAATCATATAACTATCTACGGTGGGGTCTGAAACAGGTCTACGTTAAAGTGGACCCTTCTGTTACTTTACAATTCTACTTGGCAATATACACCAACAATATCATTTTTCACAAACCTCTACTAATTATCATTTAAAAATAGTCCAGAGGCTTGGAGCTCAAACCGATTGGCCCATGTTTCTAAATAAGCCATATGATTTAAAAGGCTTCAGTATAGGACAGAACTAAATTTGTTTAATTGGAATCTTCTACTAAAAATGAACATTTGCACAGTTCACTAATTAGATAAATAAAAGATGTTCATGCCAAATTTGTCCGTGTCCGTTTTCACATTACAGAGTATTGCTAATTTTACTCTACACACAGTTATTTGGACTAATTACCTTCTATTTGGCTGCCATTAAAAAAAAACTGTCATAGGAAAAGGATATTCATAATATAGCTAAAACACGAGCAGGTAAGAATCTACAATAAAGTGTGATGAAAATCCTTGCAATATATTGAGCAGAATTGAAAACCAATCTCTAGATTCTTTCTTAGAAACTAAGGTTTCTAAGTTCCTTATATAAAGTGGGGTTGATTTACTAAAGAAAAATAGACTATGCACTTTGCAAAGTGCAGTTGCACTCTGCAAATGCAACTGCTCCAGAGCTTAGTAAATGAACAGAAGCTCTGATGACTTCCATCATCTAGTCATATGCAAGCAAAAATACTCTTATTTTCCTGGCATGTGATTGGGTATTCTTTGCAAAGTGAATCTTTACCTCATTTACTAAGCTCTGGAGCAACTGCACTTGGAGAGTGCAACTGCACTTTGCAAACTGCATAGTCTATTTGCCTTTAGTAAATCAACCCCGTTATCTTTCCACTTGGTAAACTTTTTGACCTCTGTAGATCAGATTTCACTTTTCATTTATTCGACTACTTTAAACTGCTGTAAATGAAAAGTGATTGGCTGTTAAGCACTTCTGCACATTATTGCTTTTTCCAATGCGTATGTTTGTAAATAATTAATGTTTTGGAGTGATGACTAAATCAGAAAAATAGAATGCTTGATAACATAAGAAGAAGAATCCATTAATACTAAGGTATTCATTATAGGAATGTGGCAATAATTATAAATAATTTCTTGATAGCCAATGCCTATATTTGGAAAGGCCATTAACCTTAAATTAGCTTTAGAAAGTTTGTATCTATATCTTGGATGCCTTTTATAGCTTACACATAAATGTTTTTTTGTGGCCTTATCAGAAGAGGATGTGATTTATTCCCACTATTTATACACCTAATGGTTTAAATATTTTATAGCTTGTAACAGTATGTTCAGAGGTTCTCCAGGGCACTATTTTATGTCCAAATTTGACGTTTTACAAAACCCTCTTGTGGTAGAAGATGGATGGGATGGCAGCCAAAGACACAAGTCAGTGCTAATACAAACAGATAAGAGGACTAATATAAAAAGTATTGCAATTATTTCTTGAAAGGCACATAAGGATAGATCATGCACACAATAATATTCTAACACACACACACAAACACACACACATACATATATAGTAATATAACTCCAGAAAAAAAGGTTTCTTATTGTTGTGGATAGCGTACTGTAAGGTTAGAGCTTCTGTGAGAATCCTACTGCTGTATTTTTTGTTTGTGGAGAATTTTTCTAAGTTTCAGCTATGTCACTGGGATAGAAATTGAGGGGAACTCTCCCCACTGAGACAAAGCCCTAAAAAAAAAGAGTTTTAGGGCTTGTTTACATGTGCAGCCATCATTACCACCCCCAGCAAAGTGATCTGCAGTGAATCACATTTCAGAAGAGTCTTGATATTACCCCTTCTTGCCATTGAAAGCCTCCTGCACCATTCCATAATTGCATGTATTACACATGGTTACTGCTTTTAGTTTCTTTTTGCCATCTGCGTCTCATAAGGGAGACTTCCCTTCACCTCCTGTCTTGTAAATGTAACTGGAAGCAAGAGAATACCTTTCCAATGTGAGGGAAAGTCCCTACTGGACAGCTGTCACTGGAAGTTACAGTTGTCACTGTAAGAAGATTTCTCCTCTATTCCATATCTAGTAGCATCTCAAGACTTTGGATTTACCCTCACTTTCATTCATGGTGACACTGTTGATCAGAACAGTCAGGGAAAGTAAATCTTCCCAATAGGGACACAGGCAGCAAAAAAACAAGAGACCACTAGAAACCAACAAATCCTCCATCAAAGAAGTGCTAGGCTCAGTAAAGTAAAAAAACAGAAGGCATCCAAATGTCTTGCTAGTTCTAATTGTAGATTGGGTAAGGAAGGTTTACAACTGTTGGGGAGTTTAGTTTTTTTTATCTGTGGTGGTAACTGCCATCATTGGGACACAAAGTTAGAGGAAGTCTATGTTTTTACTGGAATAGGAGTAGAGGGGAGCTCTTCCAATAGGAACATGTGTTCTGGTGACAACTGTCTATTATGGACTTTTCCCTCCCTTTGAGGAAATTTCCTCTCACATTCTGTTTTGTTTCAAGGCCAAGAAATGAATGGAAATCTTCCCAAAGGAGTCACAGACAGTAATAAAAACCCAGTGAAGGTTCCATAGCTTTGCCATTCTATCCATGTTTTAAAAGTCCTACTTTTAGCAAAGTGATGTTTCTTCTTTCTCCTCCTCTTGTATTTAAAATAATGCATCATTCAGAGAGAAAAAGCACTTTATTTCATCTAGTTAGACAGCTATCGCTTTAACTCTCTTGAAATACAGCAATAACTAAAGTAGGCAAAGGAGGGTTGATCTCAGCCTGGAAATATATTTGCATTGCAAATACTCACACATGAATGCAATCAGATATTTTAAAGTCATAGGTTTCATTCAGCTATATGTACAATAAAGGCTAAAATAATATGAATATCTAAAATAAAACAGCTTTAATTCTTATCCACACAGGAGTACAGTAGAAAAAAATAATCTTGCTTGTTGCTAAGGGTAGCTGCATTTTCCATAGACACTGAAGTTTGCATTATCAAATAAGAACAATGCCGACCACCAATTGTTAAGAAGCTAGAAGGGTAAACAAAATACCAGTTGGAAGTCTTGGATATGTGGCAAGATAACTGAAAGAAAATCAGACTAAAATTAGTACTCTATTTCTGTTAAATCCCAACTCCAGAAATCAAACACAATCTGTTTCTGCAATGGGGACCCCCATACTGCAAGGGTTAACTGCTTGTTCAGTCTAGGGGTACAGGGATATGGTGTAATACTTTCCTTATTCTTCACTCCAGGATCCCTGTAGTGGTGTGACTGGTCCCATGAAGCATCTTCTCTAAGGTGCTCCCGGTTGCAGTCGTACTCCTGCCTCCTCTACATATGGTACAGGAATTGTATGTGATGAAGCAGATGGACCACCCATAGCCTGGAGTACCAGGGGGAGAGTGGGAGAATGCTGGAGCCACTCAGAAAGGTGGTAAGTTGCCTTTATTGTGCAATAACCTGTCCAGCTATCCTGACTACTGTTTACTTTTGAGCATCTCCAGAGATCTCATAACTCCTAATTCCTCCAAAACTCCCTTTTTCTTAAAGCTGACTATGTATGGTTCTCTCCAATTCCCCTCTTTTGTTTTTCTAGTTATCTATGTTAATGCTTCCTTCTGTTCTCATTCTAAGGTCATGGTCTTCCTATACCCAGAGGAGGCCTTTACATGCCAGCTAAGGTATATTGCTTATACTCACAATGTCTAAGAACATTTTAGATGTGCAATGGATCTTGAATTTTATAAAGACTTATTTGACTAGAGAAAAGGTGAAACACATTATAGAGGGTTGGCCTTTAAATGGTGCATCATTCTAAATTAGTGTACAGCAAAGTTAAAGAAAAATGTCATCTTTAGTGAAACTGTCCTTTATTAGCACCCCCCACCTCTTTACTGAAGTGTACCCGGGATAATACTTATCTTCCTCTTCAATCCAGCGATCTTTCTTCTGGCAAGGTCCTGGATAGCTCCTGTTCATACTGCACAAGTGCTGGTGCACCATTTATTCCTGCATATTATCCCAGGTGAGCTGTACCCAGGGATATAGGAGTATTTATTAGAGGGCAACTTTACTAAAGGTGAAGTTTTCCTTTAACCCTTTGAGAACCGTAAGATTTTGGAACGCCAAAAGAATCAATTTTTTTTGTTTTTAAAGTTCGTACACTTCAGTTGCTGTAACTAAGCCATTTCATGAAATAATTGGCAAAAAGCTGGATCCATTTGTTGTTTGTTGATAAGAACTAATATTTTGACTCAAACCAAAAAAAAAAAAAAAAAAAAGGAGAGTTTTAAGTTCTTAATCAGATGATACACGCAATTAAAAACATGGGACAAATACGTCCCTTGGTCCTCAAAGGGTTAAGGCCATCCACATTCCACCACTGGAGCTTTCAGAAACTTGCTTATAAAAGGACTAACTTTCATGTGCTATCATCCTTAGCTCAACAGATACTGCCTGTTCTGACATCATGTCTAAATTCTAAAACACATTTCCAAGAATTGTCTGAAGTTATTTATTTCTCCAGCCCACATTCACTGCTTAATATGACTAGATGCTACAAGTTCTCACATGGTATTCACGACAAGGACAAAAGGATCACCAAGGATCAATGAGCAACAAAAAAAGCATAGATGATTCATTGACTGTATTGACATCATGAGTAGATGTTTAAGTCCACAAAAGGACTTCTTCTATTTACACGAATAAAGAAAAAGAAACAGAGACTAAGACAAAACAATGACCAGATTAGTGATGCGGGATTACTAATTGGTGGTAATCAATGTTACTTTCCTTATCTGGAAATTACTTTCTCTGAAGAATATTATGCTAGGGGCAAGGAATATACTAATGGGTATTGATAATGCCATTTGGTCTGGGCTGTCATTAGTGTGGAATGCTGTGCTGCTGCAGAGGAGGTCAAGTATATGACTGTCTTGCCTGGTAGGGGTGCCTGGATCACAGAAACTGGCTAAACAGAATTATATATTTTGGGGAGGTAAAAAAAGTTCCCATGTATTTATTTCCACTGTGTGTTTAAATATTTGTCTGGGGAGTTCATCTTATTTAACCAAGTATAATCTTTCATTTGAGTGCAGCAAATGTTATTGTTATATATTTAGCAACTCTTTAGCATGACTTTATTTAAACAGATGATTATTATGTATTATCTAGGTTACAGAGAGTCCCATGACTCCTCTTCGTGGTCCAATACTGGCTTTAATATCAAATGTTCAGAGGTGGAGATTCAAGACACATATGAACAAAGAACAAATGACCAGTGTGCTTCGATATTGGTACCCTTCTTCTGCTCCCCCCAGACAATTTTACCTTTGTGTCTAAGGCAGTGGTTCTCAACCTTCCTAATGCCGCGACCCTTTAATACAGTTCCTCATGTTGTGGTGACCCCCAACCATAAAATTATTTACCCATTAATTATAATTCATGAAGTGTCATTTTACCTCCAATACTGCTGCTTTTAACAGAGTAGCTGCTTTCAACACAGAAGCTGCTTTCTACACAGTAGCTGCTCTTTACACATCGGAAATATGTGTTTTCCGATGGTCTTAGGCGACCCCTGTGAAAGGGTCATTCGACCCCCTAAGGGGTCGCGACCCACAGGTTGAGAACCACTGGTCTAAGGGTTTGTTCACACCATGTCAGTTGAGTTGCATTGATTTGCATAGATAAACATACGCTCAATGCAAAGGCACATAGATAACATTTTTTCTATGTGACCTGTTCACACCATGAAGCTGAGTTAAAGGGGAACTTTGCCCCCAAAAGCTCCCCCATGCTCTTCAACTGTTGACACAACTTTTTTTCTTTTTGTGAGCATGTACTCCCATCCTCCCCTCTGATGATGTGCTATGCACGAAAGGCCTAAGGAGGAGCTGACAGAGCGTGACGTCATTGCCGCCAGAGCCACAAGGAAGCCCGGCGGCCATCTTTAATAAGGGGCATTTGTTTTTTGCCTCCTATTTGGAGCTATTAAGCCTGCAGATTACCCCTAATACATCCAGTACCCAGAGGAGGGAGCACCTGTCCATCCTTAAGGGGACCTCTGGACCCAGCAGATTACCTTACTGCCCTATGCTTGATGACCATAAAGTAGAAGGAAGCTCACCATCCACCCATCCTAGAGATCCTTGGTGGTTATAAATTTACATGCGCATTACCTATCCACTCCCGGTGAGTGCGCACTTTTACCATTGGTTCCTGTCACAAGTCCATTTAAATATCTGCTGTTTATTTTATTATTGAACTATTGATTATTTATATTTCATAACATTGACGTACATTACTAATTATCCGTTTACACATTTATGATTACATACTACCGCTGCACTTTATATATTTCTACTCCCATCCTCTACCTGCAGCCTCTTTGGACATATCACAGGTCTCAGGAGGCTGCGGGACCATTCACACCGCTCAGTGCAGCTCCCACAAGAGTAGTGGAGAACTGGCTGTGAAGCTGCAAGGAGTTACTGCTGGCTCCCCACAGCTTGCATGGTGGCACCAGGGACCTAAAGACCGAATGAAGAACTGGCCCAGGTGAGGATTGTGCTGGATCCCTGGACAGGTAAGTGTCCTTTTATTAAAAGTCATCAGCTACAGGATTTGTAGCTGCTGGCTTTTAATTTTTTGGTGGGGGGGGGGGGGGACTGAAGGACCTCTTTAAGGTGGGTTACGGTACATTGTGTATAAATTTAGACGTGCTACATTTTTACGCAACGCACCTCACTACATCCATTGCAGCACATAGCGGTGCTTAAAGTTGAATAAAGCATCTTTTTGTGACACTTCAACACAGTTAAAAAAAGAGAAAAATAAACAGCGTAATGCATTACAAGAACACATTGCACCGCCCCTCACTGCCCTACACATCGTATACCCGAGCACATTTTTACCACATGCTTTAGCATGCAAGCTGGTGTAAATGAACACTTATAGTAATTGCAGCCCCGAATGTAATACTATCTCCATGTGAACTATACTTTGCTGTAGTATTGTGTATGGCTGATGGGTACCTACCATGTAGAAGAGGCGATGTGCAGTATATACTTCAGTGGAGGAGCCCTGGTGCATAGAAATGAACACTTCTGCTCCTTTCTTTTGAATACTCATGTCTACTATATGATTTCTAAATTCTAAATGGTTGTGTTTTCAATTTTCTCTAACTTTTCCCACCACCCATTAAATCCATGTGGCAGAGTAAATATGAAGCACACATGTTAAAAGCAAATCTCCACAACAGAATCTGCTTATGAATCGTAAAGGATGTTTAACTCTCCTGAAGATATATTTCTGCATTGCACGCAATCATACTGCTAATAATGTTGTATTAAAAAAGGGAAAGCATCGACCCTTGTCTTAAAGTGTTACTAAACCCACAACAGTAAAATCAGTCTGTATATGCAGTAAAGGAAGCTTGTTATACACACTGCAGAACCTAAGGGGTTAATCTTCTGTGTAAAAAGGCTGTTTGATCCTGGCTTCTCTGATCCTCCCCTTCTTTTACTGTCCCCAATCCATCTGCTGATAGTAGAGAGCTCTAGCAGTCACTCTGCACATGCTCAGTTTAGTGTGTATTGTCAAAGAGTTTTTTCTTTGGGAGGGTGCATGCGATCAGCACAGGCCAATCAGCACTGTTCAAACGGAAGGTCAGGGGTAATGCAGCCTCACAGGACAGTCAGAGGAGAATACAAACTCCTTCTACAAGCTTTAAACAGTGCTCAGCTGGACACTGATAGAAGTCACAAGACTGCTATATACTGTACTGCTGATGAGAAAGGGTATTTAGCAGTTTATATTCACTAAAATAATTGCACTTCCATGTTCTGTGTACTGTGGGGGACCAGATATAGTGAATGTAGGGTCCTGGGAGACCAGATATAGTGAATGCAGGGTCCTGGGTTTAGTAACACTTTAAGCTAACAAAAATCTAAAGGCATTATACACTTTTAAATGTTGTTTTAACTAAGTATTAGTGTAGTTACATTCCCTATGATGTTGGTCTTAAGCCCCATTCACACTTCGCTGCAATTCTGCCTGTACTTCCAAATTACATGGCAATTGCTGCAAAACGAGCAACACGTGCTTGGGTGCAATTATTCTTGAATCACACCACAAAGGCGATGTGATTCTGCTGCAATTGTCATGTGACAGGATCACGTGGCAAGCCACTCCTTTAAAAAAACGTGAAGCTTGTCACCCAAAAAGGAGCAGGACAGGGCGACAAACACACATAGGGCAGCCCATTTATATGAATGGGCTGGCCTTATGCGATACGCGGAATTGCATGAGAATCACACTTTGAAAATCGCGTATCGGATGGATGCTTATTCCTGCTGCATGATATGTGAACGTGGCCATACCTTGTAATGATGGGCTCACATGTTGTGGCTTCAGTTTGTAGTGTCATGGCTGATCAATTCCCATATGTAATCATTCATCTAGCTTGTCCCTACTCGCTAAGGGACAGGAAACATCTTGTTCTGGGCCATGTAATGTCCAGTCAAAGCCTTACCATTTCTCTGTGTTGTACAACAAATGTGGGAATGGTAATATGATGAAACACAGCACCTGCCTCCATTGTTCTGCCTGCTTGTGTCTGTGTCAGATCTAATTACTGTTAAGCTCTCACCTGCTCCAGCACCAAACAGAGAGCCATTGATTGAAAGAAATGTAGGTTCTTCACAAGAAATGTCAATTCATAGGAGGGGCGGACTGACCATTTGGAAACTCGGGCACTGCCCGAGGGCCCGGGGTCAGTAGGGGGCCCCATAAGATGCCCCTGGTACCTTTTTCGAGTTTGGGCAAGGACACAGGGCCCCATGATCCCCTATTGCCCGGGGGCCCCATGAGTTGTCAGTCCGCCCCTGGTTCATAGACTACAGACTGAGGTCTTGCATTAACTTGTGGAGTGAAACAACAAGAAGCGCACCAACCTTGTGCATTACCTCAGTAACCAAAATTTATTTAATGAAGGAATGGTACTCACAAACAGCGAATAAAAACAGGCATTTAAGTCCACCCAGGGACTTCAAAGGCAAGAGGCCAGCGCGAATCCCATCATGGGTGTAGGTACTCAGTCCAGCTGACACGTTTCGAAGGTCAAGCCTTCTTCCTCAGAGCTGCACCATTCCTTCATTAAATAAATTTTGGTTACTGAGGTAATGCACAAGGTTGGTGCGCTTCTTGTTGTTTCACTTCACAGTTTGTTCGGGCTTCCCCAGCCTTGGTTTGGAGCTGCACGACTTTGGATACTCCGGTGGTTGCCTCTCTGGAGGTTCTAATTCCATCTACTCGCCACCGGCCTGGGTCCCGGAGCGCAGGAGAAATCGCTTTTGGTTTATTAACTTGTGGAGTACCATGATGCATGCCTTATGTTTGAATACAAACAGAAACATCTAACACGTGAAGATTTATTCTACTATAGGCTGTGCGTGCAGGCCAGCAAACGACACTATGAAACTACATGATCAATGCACATCTTATACATATGTAAGTACCTACATTTGACCTGGTACCAGCCTCCTGCAATCCTTGTACAATAGGGCTGGAATATGAGGAAAGCAATACAAGCAGCCAATCAGTTTCTGTGCTGACAAGAAGCTCATCAGTGATGGATGACCATCACTGTGTTGTTTCTCCTTTCATTGTCCAATCACAGGCTGAGGTGGGATCAGGATGACCTGGGCTTAGAGAATGTGGGTTGAATGATACTGGTCATCAGACTGCGGACATCTAGTGGCAGAAAAAAGTTCTTCAGTAGAAATCTCTGGACTGAATGTTGCAGCCACACTTCTGCTTTAACCGCCTCTCGCCCGCTATATAAAGAAATGACAGATGGGTGCTGGTTCTCTCGTTCTGGAAGGACATCATATGACATCCTGCCACTCTACCGTGCCCCCAGCGGCGTGCAGCATGATGATCGGTGGTGCGCTGTGTCCCTGGGGCACAGCAGATCACCGACCAGTGGAAAGAGGCCATGAATTCCGCTCTATCATGTGATCAGCTGTGCCCAATCACAGCTGATCGCATGTAAATAAGTGCCGGTTATCGGCATTCCTCTCCTCACGAGCTGTCATGCTGACAGCTCGTGAGGAGAGGAGAGCCGGTAATCGGCATTCCTCAGAGGGGGCATCTACACTGATCATCAGGGCACTGATGATCAGTGTGCCCTGATGATCAGTGTAGCCCCATCAGTGCCACCTGTCAGTGTCCATCAGTGCCACCTGTCAGTGTCCATCAGTGCCACCTGTCAGTGTCCATCAGTGCCACCTGCCAGTGTCCATCAATGTCACATATCAGTGCCTACCAATGCACATCAATGCCACATATCAGTGCCCATCACAGCTGCCTTTCAGTGCCAACTATCAGTGCCATTCAATGCCACCTATCAGTGCCGCCTATGGGTGTCGCCAATCAGTGCCCGTCAGTGCCGCCTATCAGTGCCCGTCAGTGCCGCCTATCAGTGCCCGTCAGTGCCGCCTATCAGTGCCATATATGAGTATTGCCTTTCAGTGCCCATCAGTGATGTCTGTCAATACCCACCAATGATACTTGTCAATGTCCATCAGTGCCACCTACCAGCGCCTCCTCATCAGTGCCGCCTATCAGTGCCCATCACTGTAGCCTCATTAGCGCACATTGGTGAAGGAGAAAAATTACTAATTTACAAAATTATATAACAGAAACTAAGAAAAAAACTTTTTTTTTCTAAATTTTCAGTTGTTTTTGGTTTGTTTAGCAAAAAATAATAAACCCAGTGGTGATTAAATACCACCAAAAGAAAGCTCTATCTGTCTCAAAAAAAGATAAAAATTTCATATGGGTACAGTGTTGCATGACTGCGCAATTGTCATTCAAAGTGCAACAGTGCTGAAAATTGGCCTGGGCAAGAAGGGGGTGAAAGTGCCCGGTAGACAAGTGGTTAAAGACCTAAATGTCATCCAGTTAAGGTTTAGATCTGCTCTAAGTTCTTTGTAAAGCAAAGTTTAATGTTAAAAGGTTGAGGAGAATTTCAAAAATTGACTCAACCACACAGATTACATTTGGAAACAATGTTGAGCTTGCAATATCCCTGATTTAAAGGTATTCTGAAATCTGACAGGGTTTACACTATATGGACAGTGTTCTTAAATACAAAATCTTAAAGATAAAAATCGCTCTAATGACTATGACAGATTGTGTGATGGAAATTTCTGCTTTGCATCATCCTTACGCATGGACTCCTATATAATGCTTGTAGGACATATTTGCATTATATTGTCTGAAGAGCACAAGCTTCATTTAATATAAAATCCAAATCTGTAGTCCTCAGTATCAGCATACTTCTGCATCTCTAATATTTTTATTACAGGCATTTCTATAGCAGCAAAAGTTTAGGCAGTGCTTTACATTTACATCAGTCCCTGCTCTCAATCAGTTCATGATGCTTGAATCTTGAAAATCTGAAGTTGCAGCTTGCTGGTTGTTAAAATGGTTTAAGGTATACAGACCCTGTGACCAAGTTTAGAATAATTTGGATAATTTGGGCCACCCATTTTGACCAGCACCTAATAGACTTGTGATCTCTACCCTTCACCCCAACTGGTGGTCTAAGGCATTTCAACTAAGCTCCGAAGTGCTCGTCCCTTCCCTACTCCCCATTTCTTTCCCCATCCCAGCCTGTTTTTTTCCCACAACCCCTAGGTTTTTCAGCTCTTTCATGTTTATATGGCGTTATCTCTCTCTCACATTCAGGAAATTATTTGACCCAAAGTAGGCTACATTTTTCAATGGGTGTCATCTGTGTCCTCCGATTCTTCTCCATAAAAGCCTAATTTAACACCCAGGTATCCATTACCATCAATCTTTCTTGGAGTTACCTGCTTTTTATTCTCTCTCGTTCTCTCTCTCTCTCTCTAACTGCATCAGTGTCAACCAGGGCTGATGGGTGCAGTCAATTAATTATTCCACATTCATTTTTTGTTAAATTGTACATAGCTTTGTCAGGTGGCGAAGGGGTGTTGGTGGGTGTGTACAAATCTATGCACTGCACCTACCATATCACTTTACCATTGCACTTAAAAAAAAAGAAAAATAAAGCCAGTTTTAAACAACTTCTCACAAGGCTTCTGATTGGGATTGCCATTTGTATGGAAAAGGCTACATTGTGCTCAAGTAGATAGGGAGGTGCCAGAACCAGGGAACGGACTTACCCACATTTTTTCTCATTTAGATACATGGCTGCTTAGAAGGTAAGCTAACCAGGTGCACAAGAATAATTAAAAAGTCATTCTTCACTCAACAGGGTGGCTTGGTTCCTTGAGGAACCTTAACGTGATTCTAAACCAAAAGGTTTTTTTTACCTGCAGCACCCTCCTAGATAGGTGCTAGGTGAGGTAAATTTAGTTTTTAGATTTACTGTAATCAATTGAGCAGCTTGTGATTATTTTGGGCTGTTCTGTGTCTCATTGGTTTACAGGTTTGCCCCCTGCTTTCTGGAGGCTTCTGGAATGTTGTGGACTCTCAGAATCAAATCAGTAGCTAAATATTTATGCAGTTCCAGCCAATAGTTTGGGACTTGGAATAGAGGGGTTCTTGTCCAGGAGGAGGAGATCCGTGGGAGGAGGAGATCCTAGTCTGTAGGGCCATTGCCCTTTTGGTCAGTCCAGCTGTGCTTTTCTGCTGCTCATCGTGGTTCCAGTTGGCTAGCTGGGTAGCCTATTCATCTAAATTCCACTGGAGCTGACTGAGGGACCTCTGTTGGGGATCTAGTCTGGAGAATTCACAGAAGAGGTGTCTGGAAGATATTAGAAGGAGGCATCCAATTATCTAAGGACAAATGTGAGTACAGAATGGTGTGAGATCCCAGCGACTGTGTGCTGCTGAGATACCTCTTGCATCAGAGTCAGCTTGTACTTAAAGGTGGAGATTGTTCTTGGTGTTGTCTGGCTCAGCCCATTATTTGCTGCTGCAAGGACTCAAGTTTCTACTAAACATTGCTGGAGTTATCCTGCACTCATCCTAGTTCACACTTTTCAATAAAGCATCAAAAAGAATACCCCTAGACACCTACTGGGGAAGGAACCCTGGATCCAGAAGATTGGGCCTTTTCAGGGGTGAGCACTACACACATTACCTGCATGAAGGTGAAAGACCTTCACCTAGTTGTTTCCTCACCCCTCCCTAAATACTCGATCCAGCATTGTGCTCATCTGCAGCAGAGCTGGTTCTCTCTCTCCCCTCTGACAGGCTCAGAGACAACAGTGGGAGCCATTGGCTCCTGCTGCTGTCAATCAAATGCTGTGGGGGGGGGGGTAAGGCCGAGATGTTTTGTGCATGTGTCTATGGATGTACACAGCCTGGCTCTGGATCAAGTGTGCAAGTGCATCACCATAGGAAGCGACTTCTTATGGGGGCAGTCAGAGAAGAGGAGAATGTTGGTAGGGGACCACAGAGGAGGAGGTTGGGGCAGCTTTGTGGAATATCATTGTATAGAGTAGATAAGTATAATATGTTTGTTATTTAAACAAAAATATTTTACAAGAGCTTTAAAAGGAAGTTGATAGTGTTTCTGTATATATTTTCTTTTCGTATTTACTATATTCAAAATACATTTGTAGGGTGCCTTCACTTTCTTTTTTCAAAGTCCAACTACAGCCAAAACTTTTCTTTCAAGTATAATGAGAAAGGGTTAGAACCTCTTTAAAGCTGAACTCCAGGTATAATATTAATTGCATACTTACATTGGTCCAGCTGGGGAAGCCAACAGTCAAAGACAGTGCTGCTACAGCCGACAGGTTAAACTGCATTTTAAAGTTTTATGGAAGCCAAAATATGTAACCGTTACCCAACAACTGTAACCCTTGTGGTCATGTGGAGACATGAGCTTCATTCATCAGTGTCCATTTGGCACAGCCGTGGTTTTATGACCACCTAACTGCCCACCCTGAACATGGAGATGCGACCGCTCAGGACTGTTCACATGCCACAAAGATTTGCTTCACAGCTGCAGCAAAAGTGATATAGCATGTTGCATTCAGTGGGTGCTCTGGCCTCCAAAGCCACCCATTCAAATGCAACTGCCCTACAATAATCTGCTATGTATGCAGTTGTAGCATAGAGGGTTGCCATTTTAAGGGCTAAAACAGGAGGCAAGGTCTCCTCATCACCTGTCAAATGTCCACCATGGATTGCGTTTCAGTTCAGCAGCAATGATAGCCATAAGTCTGAACAAGTCCATACTGTTATTACATCCCATTATTTCTGCCTCTTGCAAGAATGTGTTGTAATACAATACAAGTGAAGGGGAAAGCCGCAGTAAGAAATTATTGTATAGTCTAAGCAGAGAAATTAATAATTTCTCTGACTTATTCAGCTGTGTGTAATTTGAGCTTCAGCTCTGTAAATAACAGTTTTATTTCTCAACAAAGCAGTTAGGATTAGCCTGGTAAAATAACAACAATAATAATAATAAAAAACTAGAGTTACACTTGCCAGTTTGAATTGTAAATATTAAATCATTTTCATAATGCAATTTTGTTCATCTTCAGGATAATAAAAAATATAATATACTCTGATTTTCTTTTTCCGAGGGCTCCTGTTTTCTCCCTATCCATGCCTGACTTTTACTTACACAGATGGATTCAGTTAAATTTACATATTCAGCATGTCATAGTCCCATAAAGTGCTTGTTAACAGTTAACACCAATAAAAATAAATTGTTTAGTGACCCATGGTTGATCAATGTTTACCAGGCATTTACATGACAACACTTTGGAACAACTAATATTATAATCAGAAGAGCAAATTAGACTGTCTGAAACACAAACAACTACGAGAAGGATGTACTGCTCCTCCACAAATGTCCAATTACGAATTTGTTTAATTGTCATGGTGTGTGAAGAGCTGGCAGTGGCTTTTTGTGTTAAATTGAGCAGAAATTCTGTGTATATGTAATTAGGCAAGCTTCACATTTAGAAAAATACAAATGGGCAGTTATCCAGGTGCAGCTCAATGAAAGACTAGAGACAGCAGGTTTGCTAACAAAAAACACCTTTTTCTAATAGGTACTCAAGGTAATAATTAAAAAGTATGATTGTTTATTTACCCATAAATTTATCATCTTGAACTTCCTACAGCTAATTAGGAGAGGAATTTTATTTTTCTGCTTGTTACAATCTCAGTTGGGAACATCCATGCCTCTACCTCCAGCTCCTATTGGCTCATGCACTCACCACTTCCACTTCTGTGATCACTTACTGGATGCAAGGGGTGGGGGCACTGATACAATTTCCAGCTAGCCTTACACTTCCAAATTTTGCAAAAAAAAAAAAAAATTATTATTATTATTAATAATAATAAATAATATTAAATACATCTACATTCATTTAAAAAAGTGCATTTATTACTTTATTTTTTGCATCAGAGCCTGCAAAGCGAATCAGTAAATCATGGGTACAATGCTCAGGTTCTTGCAGGCTTTCGTTCGAACCCAGGCCCGTATCAAGGTACAGACTTTCAGTTATGAAGCTGGAGGAAGTATCAGTGGGCTACAAGTGCAGTGGCGTCACTGCATTTGTGCTCCATTGAGACCTACGAGTCCCTCTGCCATGGTGTCAGATGGGAGTTGCAGTCTATTCTAAATCTAGCCATAGACAGAGCGATTTTCTTTCCTGCAACCACGAGTTGCAGGAAAGAAAATTGCTCAATCTCTCCATCAACACAGCTACCCCCACCAGGAGAACACAGTGATTACTGCTAACAGCTATAACGGCCAGCAATAATCGCACGTGGAATCTGACAGGCTGGTTGTACCTAAGTGGATTGATTGATCAATTTGGGTACATTCAGCCTGTCTATACATGGTTCGTATCTCGGCTGGTCCCTGCTGAACTGGCCGAGATTAGAACAGGCTTTGGCTGGCTTAACACAGATCTGTGTAAGAATGATGCGGCTGTGTGGGCAATGCTGTGCCAATTTTAAAATTACAAAGGCTGCTCCAGGGAGAAGGACGCCCACCCCCAGATTCATTAAGGGGGGGGCTGCAGACTGTAATCATGTTTCATGTTCAGGGACGGACTGACCATTTGGAACCTCGGGCACTGCCCGAGGGCCCGGGGTCAGTAGGGGGCCCCATGAGATGCCCCTGGTACCTTTTTCATAGGCTTTTTTGAGTTTGGGCAAGGACACAGGGGCCCCATGATCCCCTATTGTCCGGGGACCGCATGAGTTGTCAGTCCGCCCCTGTTCATGTTACACCCTAAACATGGTCAGAATGGTGGCTATGACCTTTAGGAGCATAGTACAAACTTATGTAAAACCATATTACGATCACAAATTGAGAGTTTCTTTGCAATCTTGGGAAACCCCAGCACAAATATATTTTGATTTGGTACAACCAGCATACTGTATAAGTTCCTTATAACTGAATCACTGGAATATACCAAAAAAAAAAAGAGCCAGAGTTTGTAATGGAAAATCATGCTGTTCCTTAAATTTTATTTTAGATATTATTATTAATATTATACAGGATTTATATAGCGCCAACAGTTTGCGCAGCGCTTTACAATATAACGGGAGACAATACAGCAACAGTACAGTTCAATACAAGAGGGAAAGGAGGGCCCTGATCCTTGGAGCTTACAATCTAGGCGATATACAGTAAGTATAAGTAATTTAATCAAAGATATATTTTTTTTTAAATGTGGTGTTATTTATAGTTTGTGCACATGTCTTCACTTCTGGCAGACATAGAAGACACACAGTAATCAATTTAATTGAATACATTTAATACATTTTATTTTCAATTTAATAATCATTTTAAATCATTTAAATTTTAAATGTAAACTTTAAATATAATAAATTATTCAGCTTAGCAGCAGTGTATCTGCAGTGGACTGACTCACAACCTGCAAGTGAGAGCTAGAGAAAATTAGCAAATCACAACCCCTGCTGATCGCACATCTATAGCTTTGACTCAGTAAGGGGTGTGTTGGACAGCTACAGAGAGACTGCTGCTTCCACAGAGAGCAGTGACCCTTCTCTGCAGCTGAATGTCATGGAATTAAATCTGGGCTGGCGCTGGGGGTCTGTTAAGCAGCCTAGAACAGTAAGGCTTTTAAAATTTGGCTTTTCTTTGCACATTTACTGGATCTACCCAATACCAAAAAGCTTCAGTGGGGCTTTAAGTTAATCTACATTTACAAAATGAGTTAATAAACTATCCCATAGGCTCAGTATATATGCTTAATAACAGATTAGTCCAGAAGGTTCGGAACACCATATGACAGCACAACATGTAACCATCCCCTAATGTACAGAGGCGCTGCCAGGCTGCCTGCATACATGTCACATCCAGTATAGAACTATATGATGGATAGCTGAATTGCCACCAGCAAGACTCTCAATTATTCACGGGTAATTTGTTTTGGGGGGTAATTAAGTCCCAGTACAATTTTTCAGAGTGACTTTGTTATTTTTATGTTATTCTAGAAAAATGTGTCCTTTGTTGGCAACCTCTCCTCTGTCAGAGGTTGTGCAATCTGTGCTAGAAATAGATACAAATAAATGAAGCAAAACCTAAAAGTGTAAAGGTTGTAATATAGCAAAAGTACGTAACACTGAATAACAACACTCTGGATTTACTAGACACAGAGATTCTTAAACCCATTCAAAAAAGTTTACTAGGCTCCCGTTTTTTGCCTATGTGAGAAAAATCTGTAGGTAGATATTGACTTCTCCTTCTGAATATGCTAGTTACCTGACTGTCTTGGTGATCTGATAGCTTAAATAGATTCGGAATCACTGAAAACTTCAGTGAAGGAAGAAAAAACTACATTAAAGGAAGGAAGATACACATTGAAGAATATAGACCACATTCAGGTTTAATGGTGGCCCTCAATGTGAACCTGTCTTACCAAGCAAAATGCTTAAAAAGCAGACCTTGCATCAAAAACACATAGGAGGATATTTACTAAAACTTGAGCACTAAGAATCTGGTGCAGTTGTGCATGGCAGCCAATCAACATCTAACTTCAGCTTGTTCAAATAAGCTTTGACAATAAATTGTGGAAGCTGATTGGTTTCTATGCAGAGCTGCACCAGATTTTGCACACTCCAGTTATAGTATATCCCACAAGGTATGTTTATTTACTGTGCTTCCCCTCCCCCCAATACCAAAACCCTGCAAAAAATAAATAAGTGAATGTAAAGGAATTTTTTTGTTTTAAATAACAAACATGTCATAATTTCTTGCTCTGTGCAATGATTTTGCACAAAGACGCCCTGAAACCTCCTCTTCTGAGGTTCCCCACTGGCACTCCTGGCTCCTTCCCCTTCCGAGTGTCCCATAGCAAGCCACTTGCATGGGCTTGATCTCGAGCTGGGCTGTGTGAGTCCATTGACAGCATGGTTTGGCCCTGCTCCTGCTCTCTATTTACAGGCTATGAGCCAATGGCTCCCACTGCTGCCTCCATGTCCAGAAGAGAGCTGCTGCCCTTGAGCACAGCACTGCATCAAGATTGGGCTCAGGTAAATATTTAGGTCTGGGGGGGGGAATTGAATGCAGAAAGTTTTTTTATTTTTTTGCATTAAGGTAAAAATCTTTTGCCTTTACAACCACTGTAAAAAATGTATTAAATATACTTACCTTGCAAGGCTGACATCACCATCCTTCCGTAGATATCGAGGAATGCTGAGTAGCCCAAATCTTTCCAGAACATGTTCATCCCAAGATTTCTGCTACTCAGCTTTCCCTGGAATCTGATCAGAAGAGAGAGTGATGTCACTCCCTTCAGTATGGAATCCAGATGAAAAGTAATTACTGTATTATATATTTATCTAACGTACAGATTCTTTTTTAAGTTCTACTACTTACAACATTTTGCCATTGGAGGGGGGAAACAAAGTTAATATTAGACGGTAAGCTCTAATGAGCAGGGCCCTCTGATTCCTCCTGTATTGAATTGTATTGTAACTGTACTGTCTGCCCTCACATTGTAAAGTACAAACTGTTAGTGCTTTATAAATCCTGTACAATAATAATGTGGGCCTCACTCATAGTCCATGGTCTGTTTTATCTAGATGTTGGTGTCAAATAGCAGGTATCTCTAGGTTCTTGGGTATACCTGAAGGTGTTAGCAAATTTTCCTTAGGTGTGGTTGTCAACGCCTGAGGTAGTGAGCTCTATTGATCCTCAACTTGGGGTTCCCCAGGGCGTGGAGTCTAAGCCCCAGCCTGCTTGTTCATCAGAGCCCCTGATGGTGGGGATGGACTTGCAGCAAGCTCAGACCAGGTCACGTCCCCCAGGTACACCCAGCTGAGGTGGAGGAGACCGCTCGCTGGGGCAGAGTATAACGGGAGAAGACAGACTGAATCCAATAGGCAAGCCGAGGTCAGGGCAGGCAGAAAACAAGCACGGTCAGGGGACAAAGCCGGGGTCAGTAGACAACATAGCAATCAACAGCAGACACACACGGGAGCTCCAACAACTAGAAGTTGCTCAGGCAAAGTGGCCTAGTCTGAGCACATCTTATTTAGAAAGGCAGACAAGGAGGTGGGACAGGAAGTGATGGAAGGGAAGGAAATAAAACCCAGAGGACAGCAGATGACGCCCATAGATGAGCACAGACAAACACATGAGAAAGGGTCAGGAACAGGACTGCAGCAAGAAGGTAAGAACACAAACAAAACTGCCGGCTAACTTGTGACAGTGGTCTGGGAGCCTCTGATCCCATGTGTATTCCAAGGACAGAATACACGACAAGCCCAAATGTGGCCTGTCCCCAGCCAACTGATAATTTACTCTGGTAGGCTCAGCAGTAAATTGAAGGGCTCCGTCATTGACTTGTAGAATGGCAAGTGGTATATCAGAGCTCCATCTTGGAGCTACAGATAAGGCCTACCATCTGAGTCCACATTGGGTTCAAGAACAAATTGGTCACATCTACAGTTACCTCAGCCTGAGCTTAAGCAGTACTGTTACCTAATATTTTATATTTATACACTTATTGGCATGACATTTTGCCCTTAAATTGTTCTTTTTCTTTGAAGAATAAACACAATATATTTCCTGCATGGATGAAGCAGAAATATACAATAGGCAATTTGGAAGTTTAACGCCTTCACAGAACAGTGGTAAAAAATGATGATCTATTACGGTGAGGATGGAAAGAATGTTAATTGACCACAATACAGGCTCAGCAAGTTGTAAGGTGCTAATGGAATCTAACGTATGTCAAGTATCCGTCAGCATTTTAATTTAAAGCATTAGTCTACCACAAACAAACATCTTAGTAAGGGGTAGATGCCAGCAGGTGGAATCACCCACTGCTATGCTTTATCCCTTAGAGACTCAGGTGGTAAGTTCTTAGCTCCTAGGTTTCCAATTCCAATCTGCCACAGTCAATACCCATAGTGCAGATTTACAATAAAATGTTATAAAGTGGATGTAAACCCTAGCTGAATAGCATTTAGTTAGCTAAGCCACCAGGTATTTTAAACAACTGACTTTAAAAAAAATACATTTTACCTTTTTCATCCTTTGTTGCATCTCATCAGTTCGAATGTATCCTCTTTGCCACATACGGTCTACATACACTTCAGCAATTGCTACATTACATTACGTTTCTTAAGGAGGGTTCATGAAGGTGAAAACAATTGACTGGGTAAAATGTGTTGAAATGGCCACTTTTAGTCTCTATCAGTTGTCACCCTATAACAAAGAGTGCAGGTATAAAACCTGCAAATTTGAACATTTTATAAATGTGAAAATACATGTAAAAGCTTACATGGGATGTTAGTTATTGGGGTTACATACACGTTTTAAGGCCTAAGTGCAGCCAAAATCACGAACAGAAAAATCAGCACAAGGGGCAAAACTTACAGTTTTTAGTATGTTCCCCTTGTGGTGTATCCCCTTCTCTTAATGAAAAATTTCCTCCATCCTGCCCCCCCCCCCCCCCCATGAGAGGATTGCAGCAGCAGGGGTAATTTGAATAACAGAACAAAGGGACTGGGACAGGGGCTGTGACAGGCACTTATCAAGAGTTCCCATGTATGTCCACCATTTTCATTCTTGCATGTCAAAACCAAACCATGGCTGCTTGCATTGCTTACAGGGCTGGAGGAGATGTAGGAAGTTTCGGGACCCCTGTGGGTATAGGGCGGGAGTGATGTCAGCTTGGGGGTGGACCGCATATACATCTCCTTCAGCCCTGTGAGCAACACAAGCATCCGTGGTTTGGGGATTCAACGTGCAAGATATATTATGTGCTTTTAACATGTGAGTTGTTATAACATTAATAAACTGTTTGCCCATTGCTGCACTTCTTAGATGGCGCTTCCCTGGCTTTTTATGCGTCAATCACACAGGAGTGGTGGGGGAAACCATGCAATTCAGACAGGAATTGCACCACATTTCTGTTCAAATCACATGCAATTCTTTGCATTGCGCTTTGAGCCCGTTCATTTTGTATGGGCTCAAATCATACACCAAAGGTATCAGTACTTGGTCTCAGAGAGTACTTGACCGAAAGTATTGGTACTTGTACTCGTCGGTAAAAAAAAACAGTATTGGTGCAACCCTAGCTTCTATGAATGGAGCAGCTTGACACAAAGGGTGGGCAAGAGAGCCTCTGACAGCCCATTAGTTGTATTAGCCCCTGCTGCATTAGAAGATTACAGCAGGGTGAGCAGGAAATTTTTCACTAACAGAAGAGAAATCAGCACAAGGGACACATCCTGACTAAGTTGTGTTCCTTGTGCTGATTTTTCTGTGATTTTGGCTACACTCAGGTTTTCATGCCAGAAACCTAGTTGAATCACTACAGCTGGAAATACGAGTTTTAAATGGAGTTTCTTTAACTGTATCGTTACAAAGGTGTGGGCAGGGTTCTGTAGAATGTACTGAAGGAGTTGCTCAACGACAGTACAGAAAGGTAAACTCCTTATAGCTCTGAGGCAAGGACAAGTACATGTAATAAAGCTCAAACAGCCTCTACAACATTACTCTCTGCAAAAATAAACCCAATATACAAGAATGTATCAGACAGCCTGCAAACCTTACATACATTTTTTGGAGTAGCTGACGGTTCCTAAGGTTTTTCAACCCATTTTTTGACAAATGCTTTGGAATGTTTGTTTTGTTTTTACAACCAACAATAAAAAGGCAGATGCACTGCTTGGTTCTTCAGTGCCATATGCAGACATCCTCTAAAGCTGCATGCCTAAATCAAACAAGCAGTAAAAAAAAAAAAAAGGAGAGAGAGAGAGAGCATTCCCTTAGCAGGAAGGCAAGACAGCAAAACACATTGTGCCTTTGCCAACTTAGATTTAATGAAGTGTAGGCTGCAGAGTCCAGAAAAGTGCAAACCAAATGTTGATCCTTGTCTAAGCATGTTGCTTGTTGTGGTTTTTTTTCCTTTGCTCTTTTTTCATGTTATTGCTACTAGACATGATTGTTTGAGCTGTATTTTTTCCTTCTAAAAAAGTTTATATAAAAGCAGAATTATAGGCACTTTTAAAGCCAATTTGGCAATTAAATACAAAGGAAATTAAAAAGGGGGTGTCAAGCCAACAACATTTATAAAGTGAGGCAACAAATATTTTAACTAAACAATTAAAGGAACAATCAGTAATTTATAGCCTTTAAACTACTACTACTATTGTAGAAAATTGAAAACTATGGAATAGACTGGGAGAAGTAGTAAAGTGAATTTAAAAAGACAAAACCAAACATGTAATATTATTGCTGCTTAAATGTGGTGGCAGCAGTGGTTTGCTTTTTCAGGAATTTTTTTTTCTTTATATTCACTTGGTAATCCTATGAATAGCATATGTCCTGTCATAAGGGGGCCAGGCTTAACCCTCTAATTGGGGGGTTGGGGATTAGTAGTTTACAGAAGAAAGTGATAAGGACACTGCATTTTGATAGGACCAACAGGTATTTTCCATGCTTGCTAAAATGCATCCACCACCTAAGGATCGGTAAGCTGCAATGTATAATATATTGTTGTTTCTGGGTTCAGATATCCTTTAAACATTCCTCTACTTTAAGGCATGGGCAGGGGTGGACTGACAACTCATGGGGCCCCTGGGCAATAGAGGATCATGGGGCCCGTGTCCTCGCCCATGCTCAAACCACACCCAAAAAATCCTATGAAAGGTACCAGGAGCATCTTATGGGGTCCCCTACTGACCCCGGGCCCTCGAGCAGTGCCCGAGTTCCCCAATGGTCAGTCCGCCCCTGGGCACGGGTTTCCAAACTGTGGCCCGCGGGCCACATCTGTCTCATTACAAGATTTTATTCGGCCCACCACTATATTTTATCTGGTCTGCAGAAACAATTGAGTACTGACGTGATACTTTTTTTATTTGCACTAACATACAATTTTGAGGACAAGCTTTCAGGGTATGTCCCCTTCTTCTCAGCAACCCTGTAATATGGAGACCAACAAATCTACTGACAGCAAGCCAGCTGTGATCCTTCCCCAGTCTCCAGTGCATAGCCTCCCTTCCTGCAGTGGTTGACTGCCAGCATCCTAGCAACCAATGATGTGATTGGCCCATCCCCAGCATTTACAGGAAGACTGGACTTCCTCTGTCCAGACTGACTCCACCTCCCAGCTTTGCCCTGCATGCTGAAAGGTGTAGGGGGAAATCTGCTTAATGATTTACACATAGAAGTGTAGGAGGATTATAAGTTAGAAAGGGCTAACCCAGCCCTATACTAATAGGTCATCAACCCAATCTAGTATATAGCATCAAGAAAAAAAAAAAGGAACATGAGGGTTGTTCAAGAAAAGCCCATCGGTATCAAAATTACATTTATCATTCTGAATTTGAGATTTATAAGAATTTTCTATATGACTTTTTGTAATAAAATATACATGTTCATTCAATGTAATGTTGATACTGATTGCCCATCTTTGAACAACCTTCACTTTCCTTTTTTTCTTGATGGGAAATCTGCTAAGCAAACTTGGATGTAAAAGGTGGACTCTTGGGTACTTCTGGATGTAAGAGGGGACTTATTAATTTACATTTTAGTCACCGATTTATGAAACTGATTTTTTTTTTGTCCACAAATAGATGTACCACATGCAATGTGGCCCTTGTACTGAAACATTTGGAAGCCCCTGTTTTAAGGAATACAGTTTTTTTACTTGATCTGCACGTTTCACTCACTTTAGTAAATACGGGCCATTCACTTTTAAAGGCAATACATGGAGCATATTCCAAACACACCTAAAAATCTTCTTTGATGCCTGATCTGAAAAGCTGTCTTGTGCCAAAGGCTCAGTACACACAAGTTCTTTACTCTTTTTCTTTATTTTAACGCAAGAATTTTTAAAATAATTTTGGACAGAGTAAGGAAGGTCTGGAAGCTCTTGGGTTTTTAACACTGCCCAGTTGTACATAGCTTATAAAACTGCCTTCTGACCCAGAGTGGGTGGCCTGAACTGTAGAAGGGATTTCCAGCATACAGTATGTCATGTTGATTTCAAACAAAAGTTTCAGACCCAACACACCATAAATATTGATGCTGATCCGCACATCAGGAACCAATCTGAATCCTTTCTGCAGGTTTAGCGGACTTTGCCTTATTTGACCTCAGTCCATCTTCAGAAAAATCTCTAAAGCTATAAAAGTCAATGTTATTGATTAATAGGGTTCATAGATGAGTAATATGCATAGCAAAGACACTTACGCGTTTTTGCCAGTTAGTTTGTCATAAGATTCTAACAAAGTTCTTCAAATTTGATACTCGTGGATCTACACATGCTCAAATATGAACATCACTGTTATCCTCCATTTCTCCAACTATCGCCTTTTGGTAATATTTATCTTCATTCACATACACTGAACATGCCCCTCCCCCACAATAACAATTGACATACCCCCAAATCACCTATTAAACCTCTCCCTTAACACTAAACCATTAATCCAATTCCTTCAATTAACTAACACATAACCTATCACCCTTAACAGTAAATGAATTCACAGTAGATAACCTCTTTTCTTCTTCGTCGCTGTAGGCCTTTAAAATAAACCTGTCATAAGAGAAACATGGGGGCTGCATTCATGAAAATGCTTCTTGTCTGACTGTGATGGTGACCTTTCGTCTTGAATACCTTATGCAATTGACATGGAACAAGCACCCATACAATGCTTTAAACCATAAGCTATGACCCCAAGTCAAGCTATAGCCTAATTCACCCCCAACAACACGAAGCATTAGGCCCCGACCGCTATAAACCTGGCAGACTGACCACACCAGAAAACTGAAATGACATAGTCGTGCACTGGAGCAACTATGGCGTAAAACCAAATCCCAACAAGCGTTCACCCGATATAAATCTGCCTTCTTAACATACACTTCCTCCCTTCACGTTGCCAAACAAGCCTACTTTGTTACCCTCATTAATACCGTCTCCCCCAGTCCTCGTCGGCTCTTCTCTACTTTTAACTCACTACTTTCTCCACCTCCACCCAGTACCTCACTCACCGCACACGAGATTGCTAACCACTTCAAAAACAAGATTGACGCAATTCGTAGGGACATCACCACTGCTCAGACATCCACCCTACTTAGCATTCCTCACACTAAAACCCCCTCAACACTTCGCTCTTTTGACCTCGCTACTACCAAAGAGGTCACTAAGGTTTTCTCAGAAGCCCGCCTCACCACCTGCCCCCTGTCCCCTCACAACTCCTACGGTCCCCCTTTTCTTCCATCCTATGCTCCCTCACTCACATCTTCAATCCTTCCCTCTCTACTGGTAACTTCCCCTCCCCTCTAAAGCACAAGCACATCACTCCAATACTTAAAAAAAACCCTCCCTGGACCCACCGACCTGAACAACTTAGGACCCATCTCCCTACTGCCATTTACCTCTAAACTCCTAGAACGCTTAGTCTATAATCGCCTGAGCTCCCACCTCACTGACAAGAACATTCTCGACCCTTTACAGTCTGGCTTCCGCCCCCTACACTCCACTGAAACTGCCCTACTCAAACTCACCAACTACCTACTAACCGCCAAAAGCAATGGCCACTATACAGTACTCCTACTTCTCGACCTCTCTGAGGCTTTTGACACGGTTGATCACCCACTCCTCCTCAAAAAACTACAGTCTCTTGGCCTCAGAGACCCCGCTCTCTCCTGGTTCTCCTATCACAGCGCTCCTTCAGTGTTACCTATAACGCTGCCACCTCCTCTTCACTCCCTCTTTCTGTTGGGGTCCCTCAAGGTTCTGTCCTCAGACCCCTTCTCTTCTCCATCTACACCTCCTCCCTTGGCCAATTGATAAACTCCCACAGCTTCAATTACCATCTCTATGCTGACGACACACAAATCTATCTCTCTACCCCTCACCTCACCCCTTCAGTCTCTACTCGTATCACTAGCCTACTAAGTGACATATCGGATTGGATGTAACTCCACTTCCTCAAACTCAATCTTTCCAAAACTGAGCTCCTAGTATTCCCCCCCCCCCCCCCAGCTCGTGCCTCCCCCCCTGACTTCTCCATCAAGATCAACAACACTATCATCAGTCCCACCCCTCATGCCAGGGTACTAGGTGTAATCCTAGACTCCAATCTGTCCTTTCAGCCCCAGGTCCAATCGCTGACAAACTCGTGTAGACTTCACCTCCGCAACATCTCCAAGATACGGCCGTTCCTAACCTCAGAAACCACTAAGCAACTCATTCACTCCCTTATTATATCACGCCTCGACTACTGTAACTCCCTCCTCATTGGCCTACCTCATCGCAAGCTATCCCCACTTCAGTCTATCATGAATGCTGCTGCCAGACTCATCCACCTTACTAACCGTTCTGTATCTGCCACCCCTCTCTGCCAATCCCTCCACTGGCTTCCCATTGCCCAACGGATAAAATTCAAAACACTAACACTGACATATAAAGCCGTTCGTAACATTGCACCAAATTACATCACCGATCTTGTCTCTAAACATCACCCAAACCGTCCTCTCCGCTCCTCGCAAGACCTCCTACTCTCTAGCTCCTTTGTCTCCTCCTCCCATGCTCATCTCCAGGAACATCTCCCCCATCCTCTGGAACTCCCTACCCCAATCTATCAGCCTATCACCTACTCTGCTCACTTTTAGGCGCACTCTGAAAACCTCTCTTCAGGGAAGCCTACCCCTCCCTCAGCTAATACTGGCATCCTCTACTCTTCCAACCACTCCATCCCCCACAGTCATTACCTTTTGTACCACTATCTGCTCCCTCCTAGATTGTAAGCTCCAAGGAGCAGGGCCCTCAAATCCCTCTTGTATTGAACTGTATTGTTACTGTACCACCTCCCACCATAATGTAAAGCGCTGAGCAAACTGCCGGCGCTATATAAATCCTGTATAATAATAATAATCTGTGTGTACAGCCAAGTTTTTTCTTGTTTTGGAAAGCTTGTGAAAAGTTAGAACCCCTGTCAGGTTTTTACTGTTTCTAGGGTTCCGTTACAGAGGTTTATCCTGATGCCCTGTCCTGCTGACATGTTACCATACAGGGATTGAGGTAAACTCCCCAGCAGCATGTTTGTGCTCCTGTTGTAGATTTCCACTCAATTCCTATCTGTGAATTCAGCATAAACTTAATGAAAGTGGAGGTGAATCTCTTTGATGGAGCCCCAGATAGCAGTTAAACCAAGAGAATTTTTTCTTCATTTTTTTTTTCAGCTTTTTCTAAAACTAGAAAAAAGGTTTTAGCTCAACATACACTTTAAGACCAAAAACTAAACTATAAGCTGAATTATCAATTAAACTACAAACCTATATTAAGAACCATTGGGTTATTAATCAGCTTACCCTGTGCCAATCTGCGACCTGTGCCAAGTTGTTGCAAATCATCTGCCTCTCTCAAAAGAGATCTGTCATATTTAATACTTATTAAAACTGTAAAAATTCAGCAGAATCTTTAAGAATAAATTTAGGTACCAAAGTCAAGACCTTCACAGCATTGCTTACTTTGATTTGCCATGCTGTTGCACCACCAATCTCAAACATACCTAGACCTCTATAAAGACGCCAGGAAATTATGGCATTAAAAGATTACGTTTCTGATCAGCTTCAACTTGCTTTAGTTCTATCCTATCACCTGCATGCCTGTTTCTAAACACTATTAACAAATAGAAAAAGGTGCACCAAATTAAAAACTCAACTTCAGAAACTGATTTAGATCAGCACAAGAAAACAGAAGAAACGGTACAAACATTCCGAAGGTTCTAGAGGCATCAAGTATTTACAGTCGATAGTTATGCCATTCACATAATGGTAAGTGTAATATATGCATAATGTATACAGTATATTAGTGTGATAATATATATTTTAAAACTTCTATACAAACACTAGGCAGTGCCAGAGTGATTTAAGGTATCTCTTCCGGTTAAAGAGCTATCTTTATTATTATGATTAATAATTAAAAAATGACATATAATCAGTAAGAAGAGCTTGAAAGCAAGGAGATTGAAGTAGGCCAGAAGCTGGATTATAAATTAAGCAATTTATCAGACATGGAACCTTTCAATTTCTAAAGCTCATAGGAGGCTTCAAAGGTCAAACCTTTGCCATTGTTCGAGCTGAATTGAAGATTATCCTACACGCACTGGCCATTTACAGTTATTACACAGATCATAGTGGAACCCGAGATAAGAAAGGTCATCTCTAACCTTTATTTAGTTTAATAGAAAGACACTAATGGTCAGAGATGATTTTTAGCATATAAAAGAGGATGCGCTCCTTTCACACGCTAAATATATTTCTTGGAAACATTTATTGTCAGTCAAGTCATGAAAGTCATTTCAGTGGTGTCATTACTAGAGTTACATAAAAAACTAAAACAAAAGTACATCAAGGAAAGCAAAGGGATGATAGAAGCCTCTAGGTACTTGCAAGGACATCATTAAGGCCATACTAGATCAGAAACTGGGGTCAGGATTCTATGCAATAATGCTTCCATACAGTTCTCAAGGTGGAATTGAGTCTTTCCTACGCATCCTGGAACATCCTGGATGTATGCATCGTGGTGACACTTTGGGAAGATTCGGTGGCACAGAAACAGTTATTAAATATTGGTGTTGATGCATGTAGCACTATTTATTGTTTTTTTAGTTCATGGCATTTGGAGATTGAGTGCAGGGTGTCTATGGAGCGTGTAAGCGCCCACTTATAGTTTCACCTTCATAAACTGATTTAAGACCAAGAATCATGATCTCTAATGGCAAAATACCTTTACTGACTTTAGGGGATGAATGATATGGCATGCAGTTACTGTATAGGTATAATTATGACCATGGCTAGAGATAAATTGGTTTTGCAGTTAAAATAATTGAAAAATATGCACTTCTGGAGCTTTATGGAGGAGTGAAAAAGGTATATTGTCATAGGCAAGGGTATAACAACAAGTATAGCACTATAGTTTCAGTTTATTAAGGGCTAGTTCACACTAGATGGAGTTAAGTGTGCTTTTTTTTTTGCATCAAAAAGGCATGTATAGTGTTTTCCATGTATTCCAATTGCCCTGGTTCACACTAGTGCAGTCATTCCAGTCAGTTTCCAGTGCAGAAAAAAAGTAGAACATGCTGCATTTTTTTCCTGCACAGAACCATACTGGAACATGGCAAACTGCATCAAAACTGCGCCGGAACTGCGTGTGGTGTGAACTGTAAGCAAACACGTATCTGGGATGCATCCGGAGTGCATTTTTGTAGTGTGAATTGGCCCCAAAGGTAATACTATAATTGCATGTGAAGCTCTGTGGACAGAATCAGACCATGGCTTCTTATAAGTCTTAAAAATTTCATCATTGAGATTAGAGATGAGCGAATCGAAGTAGGCGAAGTGGAATTCGTTTCGAATATTAGGAAAATTTCGATTCGCGTCGAATCCGAAAATAAGCAGACTTCGGATGCGCGAATTGAAATTTTTCCTAAAATGGCGGCGACATGTGCAGCGACGGAGCGGGGATGTCTGGGAAGGCGCGCAGACAAGGCGCGCTGACCCATAATGCATTCATTCATGACATGTGATCGCATTAGCCAATCAGCAGCCAGCCAGCACAGTGTAATGGTCGAGCTATAAATGGCGGCCATTTTAGAATTCTCCATTTGCCTCCAGTCATTCAACAGAGGCAGACCTGGCTGTATTCAGGGAGAGAGTTAGGGACAGAGAAACGTTACTTAGGGACACAGAAACGTTAGTTAGGGACACAGAATCGTTACTTAGGGCCACAGAAACGTTACTGAGGGCAACAGAATCATTACTCAGGGACAGACAGAATTGTTACTGAGGGATACAGAATTGTTACTGAGGGCCACAGAATCATTACTTAGGGACACAGAATTGTTACTCAGGGACAGACAGAATTGTTACTGAGGGATACAGAATTGTTACTGAGGGCCACAGAAACGTTACTTAGGGACACAGAATTGTTACTCAGGGACAGACACAGAATTGTTACTAAGGGACAGACACAGAATTGTTACTCAGGGACAGACACAGAATTGTTACTAAGGGACAGACACAGAATTGTTACTCAGGGACAGACACAGAATTGTTACTAAGGGACAGACACAGAATTGTTACTCAGGGACACAGAATTGTTACTCAGGGACACAGAATTGTTACTCAGGGACACAGAATTGTTACTCAGGGACACAGAATTGTTACTCAGGGACACAGAATTGTTACTCAGGGACACAGAATTGTTACTGAGGGACACAGAATTGTTACTGAGGGACACAGAATTGTTACTCAGGGACACAGAATTGTTACTCAGGGACACAGAATTGTTACTCAGGGACACAGAATTGTTACTCAGGGACAGACACAGAATTGTTACTGAGGGACACAGAATTGTTACTGAGGGCCACAGAACTGTTACTTAGGGCCACAGAAACATTACTCAGGGACACAGAATTGTTACTCAGGGACAGACACAGAATTGTTACTCAGGGACACAGAATCGTTTAATTAAAGAGTATGTCAGACAACATGCAGAGGAGTGGCAGAGGAGGCAATGTTTTAGGAGCGAGCAGACGTGGCAGCAGAGGAAGGGGTCGAGGCAGCACTATTTGCAGCCAGAGGCCAGTGCTCCCGGTGTCATCCAGCGGTCGTGTCTCCACCGACAACCCTGCCGTCATCGATTGGTTGGCTCGGTCGTCTTCCTCTTCCCAGGTCACCTCTGACACCTACAGCCAACGGTCGGTGGGTACGTCAGACACAACCGTTAGTTGGCATGGCCCGGGAGCAAGCCCACTGAAATCACGTGTCCTCTACCTGCCCCTGTCCTTTGGTGTTCCCTCACCAAGCGAAGTATCGCATGCTGTGGGCTCAGCCCCACTGTACAGTGAGGAAGAGCTAACAGAGGGCGGTCAGGAACGGGGGGAGACATCCGCCTCTTCAGCAGCCAGGCGAAGAAGTACTGGCGAGGAGAGTGGCTCGGTAGCCGTTCTAGAGACAGGTCTGTCTCCTGACCCACACGCAGCCGAGGGGGCTAGTAGTGAGGCGGAGACCCTAATTGATGATGATGAGGCTGATCGCACTTGGCAGCCTCGTCGTCATCAGGCTATTGCTTCCGCATCATCAGGAGAAGAGGGTGGCAGCTTGGCAGCGAGCAAAACAGTCGGTGGGTTGCCCAGGAGGCAGCAGGGTCGAAGCAGTGTCAGTGGAGGCAAACGGCCACGGAGTAGAGCACCAGCTCCACTGCAGCCTACCACCACGGCCAGTAGTGGTGCCGGTGTGCACGGAGGAAGCAGCAGTCAGCCAGTGAGGAGTATCGGGGGCAAAGTTTCCTACTCGGCGGTGTGGCAATTTTTTGTCAAGCCGCCCGAGGAAGTAAACGTAGCCGTATGTCGACTATGTGGCCAGAAAGTCAAGCGTGGCCAGGGGGCCCATGTTGGGACTACAGCGTTGCGGCAGCATATGCAGCGTCGCCATTCGGTGGCCTGGGAAAACCGTGATAAAGATACGGCGGTTCTGCCTGCCCCAGCCCCCGCTCCATCACCCGCTCCGTTACTTGCTCCGTCACCCGACGTCAATCGCCCTCTATCAGCCAGTCAAGGCTCCAACACCTCTGCTGAGGGGAGTTGTCGCTCGTTGCCATCTTCTGCTCGTTCAGATGCTCCTTCTCCTGCTACTCCTCTTCACGGATTCCGTCAGCAGTCTTTCTTGGAATCCGTTTCCAAGAGACAACAGTTTGCGAGCATGCACCCGACGGTGCAAAAGCTGAACGTCCTCCTGTCCAAGTTGCTGGTGCTGCAGTCCCTCCCTTTCCAAGTGGTGGACTCAGCACCTTTCCGAGAAATGATGGCTTGTGCCGCGCCGTGGTGGAGAGTGCCAAGCCGTCATTTCTTCGCCAAAAAGGCAGTGCCAGCCCTGCATTCACATGTAGAAGAGATGGTGGGCCAGTCTTTGAGCATGTCGGTCTCTGCCAAAGTGCACGGCAGCGCCGACGTGTGGAGCTGTAACTACGGTCAGGGACAGTACATGTCATTTACGGCCCACTGGGTGAACGTGGTGCCGTCACAGCCGCACCAGCAACTTGGACAGGTCACGCCGCTTTTGCCTCCACGTTCGCACGTCCTTGGTCCACAAAAGATGTCTGCCTCTACCACCTCTTCTTCCGCCGTGTCCTCAGCCGCCACCCCCGTGCCAAGTCCCATTACCCGACCGGCATATCACATGTGCAGGGCGCAACGGTGTCACGCTGTGCTGCACCTGGTATGCCTTGGCGAACGTAGTCACACAGGGGAGGAACTTCTGAGTGTAATGAACAGAGAAATCGACAGATGGCTGTCTCCGCGCAAACTGAAAATCGGAACCATGTTGACCGACAACGGAAAGAACATGGTGTCTGCTCTGCGTCAAGGAAGGTTGTGCCATGCGCCATGCATGGCTCACGTGTTCAATCTGGTTGTCAAGCGGTTCCTAAAATCCACCATCCCACTGCAAGACATCCTTAAAATGTCACGTAAACTTTGCATGCATTTCAGCCATTCCTACACCGCAAAGCACACCCTCCTTGAGTTGCAGCGGCAGAACGGAATTCCACAGCATCGCCTGATCTGCGACGTTGCAACAAGGTGGAATTCAACCCTACACATGTTAGACCGCCTTTACGAACAGCGAAAGGCCATCACCGATTTCCTGATGTTACAAGCGTATAAAGGTACTCCCCTGTGTAACTTCGATGTCAGCCATTGGCAGCTCATGCGTGACACCTGCCGCTTGCTCAGGCCCTTTGAGGAGGCCACGCTATTTGTGAGTCGGCAGGACTATGGGATGAACGACGTCATTCCTCTGTTGCACGTCCTGGAACAAATGCTGTTAACAATGGCTGGTCAGGGTGCGGTAGACGTGGCGCACAGATCTCAACGCCACATGACCCCTGTGGGGGCAGGACAGGAAGAAGAGGAGGAGGTAGAGGAGGACATTTGTGCTCAGGAAGTATTGAGTGAAATGGGTGGTTTTTCCACTCAGCGGACAGGAGTGGAGGAGCAGGAGCATCTGGTAGAGGAGGAGGAGGAGACAGAGGACCCAGACACACCATGGCAGTATGCTGTGGAGATGGAGGCAGGGAGTCCCTCGCATTCCTTGGCACAAATGGCCCATAGCATGCTCGGTTGCTTGCGTAGCGACAGCCGAATAATAACCATCAGACAGAGGGATGACTTTTGGCTGTCCACCTTGTTGGACCCTCGCTACCGTTCAAAAATGGTGGCCTTTTTCAAACCTGCTGAGAGGGAGGCCAAAATAACGTACTATAAAAACCACCTATGTAGTCAGTTGGTCTCTGCCTTTGTGCGCCAACGTCCATCCTCAGACACTGTGGGCCCTGTGCGCTCGCGTTCCGCTGCCATGGCAGCAGGGGAGGGGAGGGGTGGGGTGGTAGGAGCAGTGGCAGCTCCACCAGCAGCGGCTGCCTCAGTCTGCAGTCGATGATGAGTAGCTTTCTTCACCAGCGCAGTGAGGAAACTACTAACCAGCCGCAGCAGCAGCAGCATCAGGTGGACCTGGAGCAGGACCTCAAACAACAGGCTTGGGCCTACTTGGACAGCACCCTGCCAACCGAGGTAGACAATCCCCTTGACTACTGGGCAACGAAACTTGACCTTTGGCCCCAACTAGCTGAATTTGCCCTTGAAAGGCTGTCATGCCCGGCCAGTAACGTGGCATCGGAGCGCGTGTTTAGTGCGGCAGGAGGTATTGTAACTCCGCGGAGGACACGACTGTCCACCCAAAGTGTGGAGAGACTCACGTTTGTGAAAATTAATCAGGCGTGGATTAGTCTGGATTTCAAACCACCAGTTCCTGACACAACTGACTAAATCCGCCATGAATCATGCCCCTGCCATGTGCCACTTTCACGTCTCCTCACACTGCTGGTGTGTTCAATTTTTTGACATAGGGTGCTGGCAGATTATGTGCCTCCCATAGCTGCTGCCAGGCCCCTAATCTGCCATGGGCCCCTATACCGCCTCCTCATGCTGCTGCCAGGTCCAGAGTCTCTCATGGGTCCCTGTACGGCCTCCCATTGCTGCTGTCTCCATCGCCACACTCTGCCATGTGCCACTTTCAGGTCTCCTCACACTGCTGGTGTGTTCAATTTTTTGTCATAGGGTGCTGGCAGATTACGGGCCTCCCATAGCTGCTGCCAGGCCCCTAATCTGCCATGGGCCCCTATACCGCCTCCTCATGCTGCTGCCAGGTCCAGAGTCTCTCATGGGTCCCTGTACGGCGTCCCATTGCTGCTGTCTCCATCGCCACACTCTGCCATGTGCCACTTTCAGGTCTCCTCACACACTGCTGGTGTGTTCAATTTTTTGTCATAGGGTGCTGGCAGATTACGGGCCTCCCATAGCTGCTGCCAGGCCCCTAATCTGCCATGGGCCCCTGTACCGCCTCCTCATGCTGCTGCCAGGTCCACAGTGTCTCATGCCATGTGCCACTTTCAGGTCTCCTCACACTGCTGGTGTGTTCAATTTTTTGACATAGGGTGCTGGCAGATTACGGGCCTCCCATAGCTGCTGCCAGGCCCCTAATCTGCCATGGGCCCCTATACCGCCTCCTCATGCTGCTGCCAGGTCCAGAGTCTCTCATGGGTCCCTGTACGGCCTCCCATTGCTGCTGTCTCCATCGCCACACTCTGCCATGTGCCACTTTCAGGTCTCCTCACACTGCTGGTGTGTTCAATTTTTTGTCATAGGGTGCTGGCAGATTACGGGCCTCCCATAGCTGCTGCCAGGCCCCTAATCTGCCATGGGCCCCTGTACCGCCTCCTCATGTTGCTGCCAGGTCCACAGTGTCTCATGCCATGTGCCACTTTCAGGTCTCCTCACACTGCTGGTGTGTTCAATTTTTTGACATAGGGTGCTGGCAGATTACGGGCCTCCCATAGCTGCTGCCAGGCCCCTAATCTGCCATGGGCCCCTATACCGCCTCCTCATGCTGCTGCCAGGTCCAGAGTCTCTCATGGGTCCCTGTACGGCCTCCCATTGCTGCTGCCAGGAGGCAGCAGGGTCGCAGCAGTGTCAGTGGAGGCAAACGGCCACGGAGTAGAGCACCAGCTCCACTGCAGCCTACCACCACGGCCAGTAGTGGTGCCGATGTGCACGGAGGAAGTAGCAGTCAGCCAGTGAGGAGTAGCGGGGGCAAAGTTTCCTACTCGGCGGTGTGGCAATTTTTCGTCAAGCCGCCCGAGGAAGTAAACGTAGCCGTATGTCGACTATGTGGCCAGAAAGTCAAGCGTGGCCAGGGGGCCCATGTTGGGACTACAGCGTTGCGTCAGCATATGCAGCGTCGCCATTCGGTGGCCTGGGAAAACGTGATAAAGATACGGCGGTTCTGCCTGCCCCAGCCCAGGGTTCCATTTTGTCATAGGGTGCTGGCAGATTACGGGCCTCCCATTGCTGCTGCCAGGCCTTAATCTGCCATGGGCCCCAGTACCGCCTCCTCATGCTGCTGCCAGGTCCACAGTCTCTCATGGGTCCCTGTATGGCCTCCTATTGCTGCTGTCTCCATCGCCACACTCTGCCATGTGCCACTTTCAGGTCTCCTCACACTGCTGGTGGGTTCCATTTTTTGTCATAGGGTGTTGGCAGATTACGGGCCTCCCATAGCTGCTGCCAGGCCCCTAATCTGCCATGGGCCCCTGTACCACCTCCTCATGCTGCTGCCAGGTCCAGAGTCTCTCATGGGTCCCTGTACGGCCTCCCATTGCTGCTGTCTCCATCGCCACACTCTGCCATGTGCCACTTTCAGGTCTCCTCACACACTGCTGGTGTGTTCCATTTTTTGTCATAGGGTGCTGGCAGATTACGGGCCTACCATTGCTGCTGCCAGGCCCGTAATCTGCCATGGGCCCCCGTACCGACTCCTCATGCTGCTGCCAGGCCCGTAATCTGTCATGGGCCCCTGTTGTCGCTTGTTGGCATATTCCGCTGGTTCAGATGCTCCTTCTCCTGCTACTCCTCTTCACGGATTCCGTCAGCAGTCTTTCTTGGAATCCGTTTCCAAGAGACAACAGTTTGCGAGCACGCACCCGACGGTGCAGAAGCTGAACGTCCTCCTGTCCAAGTTGCTGCTGCCAGGCTTGTAATCTGTCATGCATCCCTGTACCGCCTCCTCATGCTGCTGCCAGGTCCAGAGTGTGTCATGGGCCCCCGTACCAACTCCTCATGCTGCTGCCAGGCCCGTAATCTGTCATGGGCCCCTGTACCACCTCCTCATGCTGCTGCCAGGTCCAGAGTGTGTCATGGGTCCCTGTACGGCCTCCCATTGCTGCTGCCAGGCCCGTAATCTGCCATGGGCCCCCGTACCAACTCCTCATGCTGCTGCCAGGCCCGTAATCTGTCATGGGCCCCTGTACCGCCTCCTCATGCTGCTGCCAGGTCCAGAGTGTCTCATGGGTCCCTGTACGGCCTCCCATTGCTGCTGTCTCCATCGCCACACTCTGCCATGTGCCACTTTCAGGTCTCCTCACACTGCTGGTGGTTTCCATTTTTGTCATAGGGTGCTGTATGGCCTCCCATTGCTGCTGCCTCCACCGCCACACTGTGGCTCCACACTCTGGTTTTGGCCCCGTGACTGCCCAAATGAGTGAAGTGTGCGGTGATTCTAAGATCGACGGCACTCATCTGCATGTCATACTGACTGTCAGTATTATTTCTCTTCCCCAGCAGACTCCAAGGGCATTTAAATTAAAGGTACAGTGTTCTGCACTAATATAAAGGCTCTCTGAAGCCTAGAAACACCCTTTTATAAGTTAAATTCGCAGCGAATATATTCGACTCGAATCGAAATTTTTCCACGAATTCGCCGAATCAGCCGAATCGAATTTTTGAATACTTCGCTCATCTCTAATTGAGATCTTTCTGCCATAAATTCAAATTGTCCAAGAACAGAACACACACAAGGTGCTGAACTACAATCTTTTACCAATCAATCAAAAGTTAGTAGTGGAACTAGAAAACTTGTCTTTGGCTGCTCGAGCATACAAAGCTGAGGATACTCCACAAAGTAGGGGCCACCTGAATCGAAAATTGTACAAAAAAAGAAAAAAAAATAGAGCACCAAACAAGCATATAACACAACGCTATTAGTAATTGAGAATTATGGACTTTTGAGATGATCATTTTGTTACCTCTTTTTTATTTTACAACAATTTAAGCTGGTCATATCAACTTGAGAGTTTTTGGGTGTTCTTGTCCACCTTTCTTTATTTCAATACCTCCTGCTGCTTTCTTCATTATACACTATAAAAATCCATCATGGAAAGACTAGCTTCCCCATAATGGTTCACACCATAACTGAAATATCAATTTTAGGCAAACTGAAGCTTCAGTATGAATTCCATCAGGCCAAAGGAAGTCCATGGTAACAAGCAGCCATAAAAATAAATGACTTTTAAAACTCTTCTATTGATCATGCTAATTTGGTAACTGTGGGTTAGATATTGGTCAACCCAGGACTATTCATTGTTTACAGAAATAAAATTCAATGTTACATGCCTGGCAAATTTAATCCGTGAGACAAAACAAAATAGTTAACAGTATATATATAGTTTTTACAGCTGCCTACTGCCCCATTAGCAAATGTTGCTTGCTAAAATGGAAATACTGAATGCTGTAGAGCCGTAGACAGCATTGTATGCTCGGTCCATAAATATATACTATGGACAACAGATAATAGCAGACACCTCTATATATAGTTCCACTGAGGGGCGGACTGACCATTTGAAAACTCGGGCACTGCCCGAGGGCCCGGGGTCAGTAGGGGACCCCATGAGATGCCCCTGGTACCTTTTTCATAGGCTTTTTTGAGTTTGGGCAAGGACACAGGGGCCCCCTAATCCCCTATTGCCCGGGGGCCCCATGAGTTGTCAGTCTGCCCCTGGTTCCACTACAACCATTTCAACATTTGGACACAATAGATGAGTTTAATTCACTAAATAGTTAATGGTTCAAAAAATATAATATCAGATGGGCTACGAAGGAAGAGGTTATGCATTAATTAATCTCATTACTTATAGCTAAGCATTTTATCCAAGGTTATAAATGGTTTCAAGTAACTGTATTCTCACTTGAATATTGGTTCAGAAAAGCAATTCACTTTCAGGACTCTGTAATGAAGTCTGTACATGAAGGCCTTCAACACACACATTAGGACATAGCCTACGGAGGCCAGGTGCAGTATGAGGTCTATGTGCTACGCGTATGAGATATATATATATATATATATATATATATATATATATATATATATATATATAGATAGATATATTATATACACACATACTGTACACACATATAGAAATAGTCTTCTATGTGACAAACAGTCTCCGCAGGGATCAAACTGAAAACAGCTCTAAATTCATTTTTGCATTTTGGATAAAGTTGGAAACGTTTGAGACTCCTCTGGTTTTCTTTTTTTTTTTGTCCTACTGGGGGACATTTCCCTTCACTCCCTGTTCTATAGACAAAGGTAGGGAAAAATCCACTCTTAGATAATTGTGATCAGAATAAAATGTCTCCTTTGGAGGTTTACCCCTTGCTGTATTATCAATGTGAAGTTTCCCTCATCTGAATCCCAAGTGATAATGGTCACTAGGGAAAAAAGGGTGAAAAACAAAGGTTTTCCCTCAAGATATTTCTGCATAATTTAAGGTACGATTGCTACTTTTTATTATGATAAGCTATTAAAAATGTGTAGGTAGATGTCACAGATGCAGGCATGCAAGACGACCCAAGAATGTTAATTAAGTAGCTTTCTGCCAAGAAGTGGGAGAAAAATAAAATCTTAAAAAGTAAGAATAGAAAAACTGTAGGCAGACAGGTGTTTCCCCAAGAATGATGAGCAATGGGATATAGTATATATATGTTATGCTTATAAAATGTTTATAAATCTCTAAATAGTCACAAAATAAAATGAAAAAATCCAGTTTAAAAAGACAATAAGACTTTAATATTCATTAAAAAAAAGTCTTAGAATATCAGGAGGTGGCTTTCAAAAGGTACAAATCCCCAGTTCACCTTGGAAATAAAATTAAAATAGAGAGGTTCATGTTTTGTTTGTCCAAACCGCATTGTGAATTATTTACCGCTTGTTATCTGGTACCTCTGCTAGAACAGTGCTTGTGTTACGTGATACTGATGCTGTAGGATTGTTGAACCGAGCTTGATTGTAATTGACATTCTAGTGGTTTTGTGAAAAAAGAGTTCCACATTGTCTACAAGTCATTCATTTATATTGCTAAGGTTATGTTGGCCGGATTGAGTAACTAAAGGTCGAACTCCCCAGGTCTTGTAAACTCATGATCTGCATACTAGCTGCTTACTGGGACAATTACAGTAAGTTGGCCATGTAGAAGAGACACTTGAGCAGTTGTCCCTCTCTGTTTTTGTCCAACAATGAAGGTACATTTTGGGACAGTGATATGGAGAACTGCTTGCTTTGTTGTAAAGCCAAACCTCTAGTGATACGAAAGTAGATCTAAACTCATTCATTAAACTCTCATACAAGCTTCTAGATGCTAATGTAAGTTCAAAACATTTTGTCTCTTTAAATCTGCAGCTTTGCTTAAAAGAATACCTGGTGATCCTGCCACAAAGATCCTTGTTCAGGCACTTTTTGCTATGGGTTTGGCAACGTTCTCTTAACAAATGCCCCTAGTTGAGACCACAAGCGGCTGTACTGGCACAAATTTTAAAAGACATGGTCCATCGCTGACACCATCAGGAAGCCAGTCCAGAGCAATGACATGTAGTCAATATGAAGAACGGTGCAAGTCAAGTGACTGAAAAAGGCTGCAGGATACCAGAAGCTCTGAGATGAAAAATAATACTGAAAAAAAGGGCAAGTGGTATTTTATGAAAAAAGGCACTGTGCAAACTGTTGGTGCTAATAATCAACTCTGATATACAATGCTTAAAAAATGTCTTCAAGTTAGGGTTTAGGTGTACTTTGAGTCCATAATGTATGTGTGTGTGTGTGCATTTCTGCAAATTCTAACTATGTTTGACTGGTAAATACAAAATAACCACTTCCTACCACTGTTTTGCAAGAGTCTAGTTGTTTTACATATGATGTTAACTCCTGTTGTTCTGTCAGATGTTCCATCTGTGTCCTACAGATTCTTACTACGTTCAGGTACTTATGAATGTATGTCCCTCTATGTCCCCTAAGTTGGATCAGTTATTGTGTAGGAGCTCAGCAAAGTAATATGGAGAACTAGATCATGACTTGGCAGGAAAAGCTCCAAAAAAGGCAAAAGTGGCTATTTAAAAGGCCATTAAATTATGACAACAGATTTGGGCCATTTTTAACTAATCTGCCCAAATTTGCTTAGTGTACGCCAAGCCAAAGGTCCGATATTTAGCATCCAATCAGCAATAATAAAATAAGGGAATGTGGGTGTTTGATCTATCCACTGTTCTTTGCATGCTGTCATGTTATGACTAATTCTGTAGCCACCTACATAGTCCAGATGCTTAATTCGGGCACTAGGCAGTTTAATTGTTCCTATCGCACCATATACTATAATGAAACATGTGCCAAAATGTCTGGCCCAAGGAAGTGAGCAGGTGGTATAAGGCTGATTCAATTTCCAAAGTCTTTTCTAGGTAAACAAACATAAACCTTACATAATCTCTGTTTTGAATCGCACATTTAATTAATTGCTGGGCAACTTTCTAAAACTTTTATCAAATTGTATGCAAGATTCGTTTGTAAAATTACTCAAGGAAATACATAATGTTTTGAAATACAGTTAAAACTTTTCATACAAGGGCTGAGTGAGTATTCAAATTAAGTCAAGATAAACCTCATTCCAAAAAATTTGCAACACTTATTATTAGCAAATGACCCCTTCCCAACTATATGCTCAGACATCAAACTGTCCACATCTGTAAGCTGTTATTGTCGGATCACCTCATTTTCTTTATTGCCCAAATCTTTGGTATTGGAGCTGTCCAAATCTGTGACATTTGGCCACATACAGGTGTGACCACATCTTAACAACTGGAGCATTCAATCCTGTACATGAGCCAGGTAGGGGTACCCAAATGCTCTGTAAATAGTTAGTTTGACCATACCGTAGAAATGTGCCTAGGCTATGGAAGTTCTGATATTTACAACAGTAAGTTTAAAACAAGCCCTCGCTGACTTCTGTAGCTGCAGGCACTGTAGGGTACTTCATCCTCAAATCTTGCAGGTGAAGCTTCTCAGTTTACTCTCACTTTACCTCAGTAGTTCAGCTACCCCTCCCAGCGATGAGTTGGCATGCTTTCAGTCTGGTGCACAAAAAGATGCTAAAAGCAAATTGCGTCTTTTTATGAACAACTGCACTGCTTTAATTGTAAATTTGAGAATGAGTTGCTCCACAGTAGCTGTAACTACAGAGGTTTGTGGCATTTTATGTGTATTTATTGTTTTCTTAGAACATATAAAACTTTGAATACCTATCACATGGTCACAATTCTACCTTAAAGATGACTTAAAGGAATAACTCAAGCACTAAAGCAAACCAAGATGCGATAAATATTAAAAGAAAAACCTTTTGATCTTAAAGCAACTTAGAAGATTACACCTGACGTTTGGTGAAAGCAATATACAACCATATATACACAGAACAAGAATGGGAATAATTGGGGGTCTTCATATAGTAACATAAAATGCTTCTAATCTTTTCCAGCAAGCAACTGTACAATCCACAAGTTGAGTTGCTTATAGTACTCAGATGACTGGGGCGTAACTAAAACAGTAATCCTAATACAGAACCATTATATTTAGTTGTTCTCAGTTCACTACATAAATTCACCAGGAGATGGCATGAAATCTCTAATTGCAGTAATAAGAAGATTATTTTTTTTAACTGATGTATTGGTCTTGACTGCACTTTTCCTTTAATAAAAAGAAAATGATTCTTCCACAAACATTCAGGTTGTAGATGATCTCAGCTGCCACTAGAGCATGAATTATTGTATTAGTGTGGTCTCCACTCTCTGTTCTGGCTCTTCTACATTGCTTATCCAATGACAGCTGTATCAATTAGAGATGCCTAGATTACACTCTAATTTTGCACAGTGATGAGAATTCTGTTACCATGGTGTCTCCAAACATTCATTACATGTAACAAAACCCTGCCTGAGAAAACAGAATTTTATTAATTCAGTTCAATGCTTTTATCATACACTTCTGTTTAAACAGGGCATGCTATATTACGCACAACAGGATTTTGTCACTGGTATATAAGAAAGAAAAGATCGAACAAAATTCTTAGTGCAGAGTCAAATGGATAATTGCAATTAATGTTGTCACATGTGTGAATCAAGCATGACAGGACACGTTAATTTATAGGAGAGGGCAATTAACAATGCTGACAGAGTCTCAGCATGATTTACTGTCTCTGTAACAAAATGCACTCTACAAGATGTTACTATTATTGTGCAGGCCAAAGAGTAGGCAGCTAATTGTCTGTTGCCATGAGTGCTGTTTGGCTTAGACCTACATGAGAGAACTGTAATGATATCAATTACAGTTTCATATTTTTTATTCTTAAAAGTATATGTTGCTAAAATGTTTTCCAATGAAACAGATATGTATCATAAAAATTAGTTCTTTCTTTATCTCTTCATGTATATGAATTATACTTTAGCTTCCCTAGTACTAACATGTGATGCCAAAAGCCACACCACTATGTGCCCAACTGCTACCTGAAAGAGCTGTGGGGCCTCAGTAAGCTAAGTAGGAGACCAACCAATCAAAAACCATCCACCAAAAACCAGGTGGAATAGCATACTACCCAAATGGGGGAAAACCCTCAGCTTGCGCCACTGCAAAAATCTAAGAAAATTATTCTTCAGGGAAGGTCTCCTCAATGTTCTGCAATGAAGTACAAGGGTGGACATAAAGGTCAGCACTGTAAGCAGTGTCCACAACTGATGGAAGACACAGAAGATTCAGGTAATTACCATGGAAGGAAGCAGTAGGGATTGATCTCTGTTGACCTTGTAGGTCAAGAGGTCCCTCAGGAGTGGGATAGGGCTAAGGAAAATCAAGCACTGCAAGAAGTGCAACCATCTGCAATGGAAAATGACTCTGCAGGGAGGAGTTCACACTCAAGTGGTATACCATTCTCAAGGATAGGTTCCTACCAAGTAGGATTTAGAGATCCAAAGGGACCCAAACTAACTTGGGAAAGGAAAAACGCACTATGGGTTACAGAATCACTTGAAGGATGAGGAGTAGTATCTTAAGTAGATGCCCAATTCAAGGGTCTATAGTGGTTCAGTTTCAAGAGATTTGATCCATAGTGATGTGAATTTACCACCAACAGAGGATGGATAGTTATTCAAGTTTGTTTAAATGGGGAACATCATCAACCTGTTTGGTGGTATGCATGTGTATATGTAAAACTGAAGTGTCTACATTGGGCAGAGAGCACTTAGCAATAAATTCCCTTTCAAAGAGAAAAAGCTCCTTAACATTGTTAGGATGGGTCCATGAGTTTCTAAGTTGCTTCTGAACCTTGTAGAGGAATGTTTAAAATACTGAGTGTATTGGAAAGATCTCTGCGGTCATAATAGCTCTAAAACATCCTAGGCCCAAAACAGCAGGCTAATCCTCTAGGCCCAGGGTAAAATATACTGAATCAATTAAGTTAAAAACAGCTCCTTGTAAACCTTGTAATGTCATATTACATTTGATAAAATACAGCCTCTTAAGAATGTGATAATTCTGAATCTGAATCAGAAATGGTAACAGGGGCCTCTAACATACTTTGAGATGGAGACCAACCCAATAGGGTCAGAATTAAATTCTGCTATGGAAGGCTCTGGACTGAGAGCCCCTGAAAGCAAATTGCTCTAATAATTGTGCACAAATTTTGCAGAGCTATAAAAGATTCTGATGAAGACATCTCTATGTTAATAGGGGTCCCAGGATCTATTGTACAGGTGTTATTTCCTTCTGGGCATACCAAGAAATCGCCCTGGAAGCAATGAAGGAGTATGGGGTGGGGTCATCTATTGCAGCAGGACTGTCCTCCATGTGTCTTTGAAAAGCCATGTTGCACTACATAGTGGAAAAACTAAGCCCAAAATGAGACAAAGTTGTGTACCCACAATCCCAAGCAGCTGGTTTTGATGAGGGTTGCAGATGACTGGAGGATTCCAAGTCACTGTAAGCGGCCGATAGAATGAGACTGGATGATCCATGAGGTGCTTTAGAAGCATGAGCAGCATCAGAATTGTACTTTCTCTAGATTGAATGGTAGCAGAAAGTGAATGATGTAAGCACTGTCAGAGCTCAGTCCCCTCAGCCCCAACCGATACTGTGGTAAGATGGGCTTAAGAAAATAAGTCATACCCAAAGCAGCATCATGGCTCTGAAGAGCACTCCGGGGCTAACAAACACAGTACACAGAGGTCTGGAAAGTGCCACAGTGCAGAGTCCAATGGCAAAAATTACATTCTAGGTGAGCCCTCAATCTTCCAAACCAGCAGGTCAGGGTAAAGTGTCCAAACCTGTTGCTGAGGATATGCCGATCCGGATTGCTGCTATGTAGAGAATAGCTCAAGTAGCACCTTCAAAGTCTTGATTAAAGTCTTCAGAAAATATCTACAATGTACTGAGTATCTCGATTGAAGAAATAATAAAATGAAAAAAAAAAAAAAAAGTGATTCAAAAATATAAATCCAGTTTCTCTTAAAGAAGGGGCAGGAGGCAGGGTTTACTGGGGCCAGCTGAATGTTTGTTTTCGAATGTCCCAAACTTCTGTAGGTGGCAGTATAACATGACTGTTTAAGAATTTCCACAGTTTGTGTGTCCCTCAATAGACAATAACATTCTCACACTGATCCAGTACATTTAAGGATAACTGTACTCTTAGTACAGTCTCTTTAAACTGAGAAAAAAAATTTGAGAACAGTCATGGCAGGCTGCCAGCCCTCTAATGTAAACATAAAGCAGGTGTTTCTGAAAACCCCACATTATCTTCTCATAAAAGTGCCTAGAGAGGTCAGGAATGGCTTCATTTAAGTCTCTAGGCTGATGTACACCAGCAGCATTGCACTACCACATGGCCACTAGTGTGCGAAGTGAAGGTTATGGTGCCAATGCAATGTGAACAACACATTGCACTGCAACTTTTTTCATTAGAACTTTTTAGAAATGCCACAAAATTACATTTTATTTTACGTTATTGGTTGTAGTGCGGTATGATGCATTGCGCCATGCTGTGCTGCAAAAAAGTACTCCATGCCATACTTTTTTCAGTGCACATCAGTGCAGTGTGGTGGTGGAATCTGCCATGATGGGGGATAAGTTTTTTTGCCTTATCAATGAATTGGCAGTGTCCCAATTCATTGATAAGGCAAAAAAACTTTGCAGCCAACGCATCTGGTGTGAACCAGCCCTTTAACTGCTTGTTAAGCATCTGCATAGTTATATAGTTAGTCTGGCTGAAAAAAGACAAAAGTCCATCCAGTTTAAGCATTAAAAAAAAAGTTCTAATCCTATACCCACAGTTGATTCAGAGGAAGGCAAAAAAAAAATCCAGCCAAGCAAAAATTTTAATTTCAATAGCCTGGGCACAGATCACTTTAGTTCTGTCGTTGTGCAGCTCACTGGGACCACACAAATGCGTCTTCAAAAGTCACCCGGATGCTCTTCTACATTGCCGGGATGCCAAATAGATCACCTCTCAACAGGGGCGGACTGACAACTCATGGGGCCCCCAGGCAATAGGGGATCATGGGGCCCCTGTGTCCTTGCCAAAACTCAAATAAGCCTATGAAAAAGGTACCAGGGGCATTTCATAGGGCCCCCTACTGACCCCGGGCCCTTGGGCAGTGGCCGAGTTTCCAAATGGTCAGTCCGCCCCTGCCTCTCAATATGGTAATGGTAATATGGAATGTGGTAATAAACCCAGAAGCTAACATTAGATTGCATTTTACCAATTCTTAGATGTTATGACTGCATTAGTTGTCTTGTTTAAGCTTTCCTTCCCCAATTTTCTCTTGGTGATCTGGTCAGTAAGTCTGTTGTTTTTCAAAAGAACAAGCTCTCTTACAGATGTATCAGCTAGGTGCTTACAATGAACTTTTATTTACTTGTGTACAATCTAGATACAGTGGAGGAAAAAAATGAAGCCACCCAGGGACAGGAAGTGTATTAATTGAAAACTAATACAGTCACCTCATCTAAAGACTGGTATCCTTGAATAAATGTATTTACATGTTTATTTTCGAGTTTAGATATGGTTTGATGAATAGACATTCTTTTGATGCATGTGCAGTAGAAGAAGATACTGACTAGGCGATGTTTGGAAGACATGGTTGTATGTTGATAAGATCTTGGAGGAGAGAGGACTGATAAGTATTAGACTTTAAGAGATTAAAGAATAACTAAAAGTACAATGATCCTTTAAGCACTTTATGAGTCACTGACCTACAAAAACTATGCAAATCAGGAGTTCCGACTTCACTTTGATGTTACTTTTAGTAGATATGTACTGTATATTCTTGCCCAGTGCCTCTTAAAGTGTAGAAGCCAGAGACAGCCAGATTCAAAAAGACTACAGGGACAGACTCAAGTATAGATTTTCTTTAAGAGGAACTATGGTCATTGAAAAAAGAAAATTAAAAGTCAGCAGCTACAAATACTGTAACTGATGGGTTTTAACCAAAAGCCATTTTCCAGTCCAGGAGTCCAGCACTGTCTTCACCTGGGCCAGTTCTTCGCCAGTCATTGAATCCCCAGTGCCACCATCATGCCTGTATGAAGGCAACAGTGACTTACAGTTTCACAGCTCCCTCTGCACTATGCATGCAAAAAACTCGCTGTACTTTCAGACTGGCCCTGTTGCCTCCTGGCACATGTGATATGGGCAGGGGCGGACTGACAACTCATGGGGCCCCCGGGCAATAGGGGATCATGGGGCCCCTGTGTCCTTACCCAAACTCAAAAAACCCTATGAAAAAGGTACCAGGGGCATCTCATGGGGCCCCCTACTGACCCCGGGCCCTCGGGCAGTACCCAAGTTTCCAAATGGTCAGTCTGTCCCTGGATATGGGTAGTGGGTGGGATGGGGGTTGCTGGTAGAACTTCCCCAGTTCTCACCTAGGTAAGAAATGCGGGGAAGCAGGAGTGGGTATATGTCAGAAAAAAGGTATCAACTCTCTGTGGCAGCAATAAAGGCCAGAGATTGATCTCTGCCCAGTCTAACTGCATTTATGTGGTTAAACAGCTACACAGGAAAAGGTGGTCTATGTGGTAAAACAAGACTTGCTTTACAGGATTTGCTAATGGTCAACTAATGTCACTTGACATAACTGATGCCAAAATGTTGCAGATTGGATTTGCTAAAGAAACTATATACAGCTCATCAAAGCATTCACTTTCATCTTCTATGTGAATTAAAGTTTCCATTTTTTTAAATTAAAATAATAAACATATTATACTTGCCTGCTGGTTTTGCATAAAAGCAGCCATGATCCTCCTCTAAGGCCCCCTCGAGTGCTCCTGGCTCCTCCCCCCTGGCCAGTGCCCCAATAGAAAGCTGCTTTCCATGGGGGCACTTGTGCAGGCTTGCTCCCGAGCCTTCCCATCTGTTTATTGAAGCAGACAGCTGGGATTGGCCCTGCCCCCCTTTTCCTTGTCACTGGATTTGATTGACAGGAGTGGGAGCCAATGGCTCCCGTTGCTATCAATCTGTCCAATGAGGAGGTACAGAGCTGGGAAGGCCGCAGCTCTTGTGCAAAGCACTGGATTGACATCAGGCTCAGGTAAGTATAAGGGGGATAAGGGGGGAGAATGCATAGAATGCATTAAAGTAAAAAACCTTGAGTATTTAGAACCACTTTAAATTAGAACTAAAGCCAAGCCGTTTTTTTGGAGTGGAGATGAATTAGAACACCTGTCAGGATTTTATTGCTGTCTGTGCCCCATTAGGGAGATTCATTAGGGAGATTCTGTGTGTTCTATTCGCCATTATTACTGAAAGTGAAAGTAAAAGAAAATCCCAAATTTTCCCAAATCCCAAATAGAGGGGGAACTTCTAATGGGGACACTAGCTCTGATGACCCTGGTGACAACCTGGGATTCCTTCACTTTGGAGGGATGTTTTGGCTATGGGACAGTAAGTAAAGGAACAGCCCCTAATTGGGGGCTAAAATTAAACCTGACAAGGATTATAATCCCCTTAGTTCAACTTCAAGGTAGCCGAGTAATAGGGAGGATACAGTTTTGGTCCAACAGGTCCAACCAGAAGAACATTTTCATCAAAGCAGCCTGCCCATGCAAAGCAGATTGTGTTGGCACCACTGTCAAGAAGCGGTATGACACAGTGGCATGGTCAGTGCTGATTATGCCATGATACCCTCAGCATAACTATTTTGAGTGTGTTAACTGGGATTGGGATGCATCTTAATTCAACTTTAATAGAGGTCACAGTCAACATCACTGGGAAGGCACCTGGGTACCACTACTAGCAGTAATTCTACTTTAGGCCAAATGTGTCCTAGCCATGAATCCAACCCTAAGTCTACAAACACTTTTTTGATGCAGTATAGGAAATGACCTCACAAAATGACATGAGTCCAAGATTTATGTAATACAACACAGCTACAGACGAATGAGATTGCAGGTTTAGTCTGGCATCACTTACCTCTGCACTGTAAATCCCAATCATTTTAGCAGCCAGTGCAGACACATCCACTATTATGACATTTCAGCTTTAGTGCCGAGTATGAGCAGAATACAATATAAAGAAGGGTTACAGGTAAAAACATGTAACACAATATAACAATACCTTTAGCAATTGTTTACCATGATTTTTACAACTTTCAGGAGGCTTAAATATAGAATCAAGACCATATTATGTCTGCCATTGACAATCAATACACACTGTAACCTGCCGTGACATTTCATTTTTCCAGTTAGGGGGAAGCTGTCACCAGGGTTTTCCCTTACAGCAGTCAAAAGCAACGTGTGACTTCCAATGTCTTTTAGTAACTCTCGAATGGAAACTCAAGAGGGATTTCACCTATATATACACAACAAAGGTAAGGTAAAGCTCAGGAGACAATTGTTGTGAAGGCTTGTAAAGTAGTAATTTCCATGAGATGGAAAACCTGAGTTCATAGGTACAGCCTGAAAATAAAATTTCTATTAATAGGATTATCGGAAAGCACTAAATAAAGACAGATGGGTTGTAAATATCCACAGAACCTTTTGTATCTCCTAGGCTGTGACCTCAATGGAAATCTGAAGACTCTATTTTATGCTTTTCTCCATTGACAGCCATCTCAGAATTTTTGTCTGTTGCAGTATTAGTACTCGTGCCCTTATTTATTAAGGCACAGAATAAGGTACATAGTGGAGTAATTCACGGCTCACCACATACAGCTGCTGAGCTTTAAAGCATCCTTTAACGTGCATTAAATGCACCTTAGCAGCAGTGTTGGGCTCAATGAATTATCAAAACCCTTGTATCCAAATGGGAATCACTCTTCAAAAAGCAAAGCTAGTGTGTGAATGAGCGGGAACTATGTGGGCAGCTTTATTTTTGCCTTCTAGCATTGCAAGGAAATGCTAACACTGCAGTGTATACACCTCCATCCGTTTCCCTATTTTTACAGTTTTGAATTGCATTGATAGGCAGTCAGGAAGCAGTAAAACATGAAATAAATGCTTGTTCCCATGAAAAGAAGTCACTGTATGGAACTAAAAGATAAACTTTGGGCACAAAACCTTTCATTTAAGAAATTTCTCAAAAACCATAAATGTTATAAATTCAGTTTGTGTGCAACAATTGCCTTTGTAAACCAAGGTATAACCTTGCAAAAGCAGTGGTGACACCATTACTGTGCTTTACCCAGTGTGCATTACTCACTGTGCTTTAGCCATTTCCATTACTGTGGAGACCCAACAGGTCCACCCACTACTGGCTGCCTGCAGAAAACTACAGGAGAAGGCAAATACAAGACCAGCCACCCTGCACAAGAGGAGTGAGCAACAGTGACCAGTCTTTACTACAGGAAGCCTCCATACAAAGGCCAAGTTTCATTGGATTACTGGAGGAAACACACAAAGTACACCAAGATCCAGGTAAGACTACACATACTGTATTTAGAAAATACTGACGTATTCCAGAGTTTAGCTTGAAGTGTTGGTGTGAAATGTTAAAGCTCGATTTTGCTTAAAGAAATTGACCAAAAGTGGACCATTTCATTAGCATTCTAGTTTAGTATTAAGGCTTCTCAATGTATGCAGCTATAATGCTGAACATTCTTCAGTGGATTAAAGGCTGTATCATTATGATTGCTTGCTACGGGCATAAATTTGTATGACCCCTCATAATTAAGTGGGTCCACCATTAAGTGGCAGTTTTAGTCACTTCTGGATCTTACTTTTGCAACCCAACGGTGCCTTTTACGATTCAGCCACCTGCAACCACAGAGGTTCAGTTTTGTATTCCGCATGTAAAAATAATCTTTCTACATGTAACAAAACATTAATTTCTTACAGTTTCATTGAACAAGGGTCATGCACTGCTCTAGGCGCTAGCCTAAGTGGTCTCCTGAGAAACCTAGGTCCTCTTTCAAACCGTCATTGCCCTTTGCTATCAGACTCATCAAATGAGCAAATGCTTCCCTGACCAAAATTGCTAGTGAAAGAATTACTTATTACGTTCAAAGAGAGCTCTGCAGGATTTCGCTTCAAAACCCCTCTTCAGGATCCAACTCACAGTTTGACATAACCAAGAGTGCTTGTTTCAGAATTACATAGCGAGATGAGTCAGTCTTGAAACAGCAATTTTGAAACAATGGAGGAAACTGAGCACTCATCAGAATCATTCGAAAACAGCTCAAGTTAGTAATTACATCATTAAGAGGAGAGGCCCTACTTACTTAAGAGACTCAGCTAAAAGGCATACAAAGATTTCCTATTCAGACACAAAGACACATTGCAGTCTATTTTTTTTCCATCTCTATAAATAAATCAACAACACAAACATATTTACGGAAAGGAGTTCTGTTACCTTTCAAATGCTGACAGTTCCAGCTATGCTTCAATTTTTATCTAGCTTCAACATTTTCTGTTTACATAGTTTAGTTTTAGCTGATGTTCTCCATTTGAACAAATAGTACACCGCTCCATGGTATTCTAAACAAGACACTAGCTGCTGGGACGATAAAGAATTCTTTATGATATTCACGCAATGCAGGTGCCAAAGATGAAATCAAAGCCATTGAGAACAAAATCTTAAAGCTAAATTCCTTCAACTGATATTTTTGCAGTTACATTGCTCCAGCTTGGACCAATGCAAGTATGTATGCTCCATACCTGTAGTATCCCTGTGGAAGCCAGAAATCATTGTAGTAGGCACTGCTACTACAGTCATCACCTCTGTCTTACCGGTCCTGTGCTTGGTGAACACAGGAGGTCAGCTGCTCAGCATGGGTGATATTCAGAGAATTGAATGATTCCTGAACAAAGATGGTATCGTCTTTCCAATTAGAAAATTCTAATGGGGCATTGGGGTTGATTTATTAAAACTGGAGAGTGCAAAATCTGGTGCATCTGTGCATGGTATCCTATCAGCTTCTATCTTCAGCTTGTTCAACTAAGTTTTGCCAAAAAAACCTCAAAGCTGATTGCTTTCTGTGCAGAACTGCACAATAGTTTGCACTCTTCAGTTTTAGTAAATTAACCCAATTATTATAGGGAGTCCTGTGATCACTGTGAGAGGCAACACCTTGTAAGATTTATATTTACACATTAATACACTTAACATGTAACATATATTTATCATAGATACACTATATTGCCAAACGAATTGGCACACCCCTCCAAATCATTGGATTCAGGTGTTCCAATCACCTCCAGGGCCACAGGTGTATAGAATCAAGCACCTAGGCATGCAGACTGATTCTACAAACATTGGTTTCTCAGGAGCTCAGTGAATTCAAGCGTGGTACCGTGATAGGTTGCCACCTGTGCAATAAGTCCAATCCGTGAAATTTCCTTGCTACTAAATATTCCACAGTCAACTATTAGTGGTATAACAAAGTGGAAACAACTGGGAACAACAGCAACTCAGCCACAAAGTGGAAGGCCACATAAAATGACAGAGCGGGGTCATAACATTCTGCAGTGCATAGTGTGCAGAAGTTGTCAACTGTCTGCAGAGTCAATAGCTAAAGACCTACAAACTTCATGTGGCCTTCAGATTAGCACAGAAGTGTGAACAAAGCTTCATGGAATAGGTTTCCATGGCTGAGCAGCTGCATCCAAGCCTTATATTACCAAGTGCAATTGTCAGGGAACAAGAAGATCGCCGCAGCACATGAATCTGCGCATGCGCAGGATCCCAACAAGGCATACAGGAAGGCGGGCACTAGGACCCAGGCGCGCCTGTCACCAATGACGGCGCCGGGCAGGCACTAGGACCCAGGCGTGCCTGTCGGCGCTGGGCGGGCTATTTAAAGAGCACCTCAGTGCTGATTCAGTGCTGACTGGTCTTCAGCTTCCCCCCTGTGTCCTGCATGTTTCAATACGTGTTCCTTGTTGCTGACCGGGCTTGTTCCTGACTCTGAGTACTCTCCTGTCCCTGACTTTGGCTTCTTCCTCTGATTCGGTACCACGCTGCCCGACTGTTATGACCCTGGCTATCCTGCAACTCCGCTCCAGTCCTGTCTCTTGGCTGCATACCTGGCTCCGCCGTGCATCTGGCAATCCGCCAAACCTGCCTGGGCTCCTACAACTCTGCTCCAGTCCTGGCTGCATACCTGGCTCTGCCGTGCAGCTGGCAATCCACCGAATCTGCCTGGGCTATCACTGCAGTATACTAAGCAACTGATACCCTGCCTACCAAGGCCATCATCCACAAGAGCCACAAGCAAACCACTGGCGCTCTTGTCCCCCTGGTCCTTAGATTCCCTCTGTTCCAACCTCAGCGGGGTCAGGACTAGTGACACAAGTGAGGCCGACCTCATCAATTCAGTCTCCCATCAGGTACGTGACAGCAATGCAAAGAGTCAGATGCAGTGGGGTAAAGCACACCGCCACTGGACTATAGAGCAGTGGAGACCTATTCTCTGGAGTGACAAATCATGATTCTCTGTCTAGCAATCCAATGGACGTGTCTGGGTTTGACGGCTATCAGGAGAATGGTACTTGCCTGACTGCATTGTGCTAAGTGTAAAGTTTGGTGGAGGGGGATTATGGTGTGGGGATGTTTTTCAGGGGTTGGGCCTGGCCCCTTAGTTCCAGTGAAGGGAATGCTTAAGGTATCAGCATACCAATGCATTTTGGACAATTTCATGCTCCCAACTTTGTTGGAACAGTTTGGGGATGGCCCCTTCCTGTTCCACCATGACTGCAAGGTCCATAAAGACATGGATGAGCGAGTTTGGAGTGAGGAACTTGACTGGCCTGCTCAGAGTCCTGACCCCAACAGAACACCTTTGGGATGAATTAGAGTGGAGACTGCGAGCCAGAATTTCTTGCTTGACACCAGTGCCTGACCTCACAAATGCACTTCTGGAAGAATGGTCAAACATTCCCATAGACACACTCCTAAACTTTGTGGACAGCCTTCCCAAAAGAGTTGAAGCTGTTATAGCTGCAAAGGGTGGACCAACTCAATATTGAACCCTACAGACTAAGACTGGGATGCCATTAAAGTTCATGTGCATGTAAAGGCAGGCGTCCCAATACTTTTGGCAACATAGTGTATATTTAATGCTTGGCCCATTTTAAGAAGCCCTCTTTGTTCTCTCATTCATAACCTTTTAAGGGGTACATCCATACAATACTGCCTAGTCTATCAACTTTTTCTTTTCCATATAAAATCATTATTTCTGTTAGAGGTAAACTTTGTTTAACTGAACCACTTATTGGATCCTTAGATGTCTTGGGGACTCAAGGGATGAGATTCCTGTAACCGCAATTCTGCCACACTCCTACTATAGAATGTCACTCTCCCTCCTACAGAAAGTGGAATCTATTCTTCTATTACATTATTTGGAATGTAAAATAAAAAAAAAGGCAATAGACAAACCCATGAAATGACTGTGGCAGAAAGGCCGACCTGTACTCAAATGGAAATAACACTGCTTTAGTCCTCTCATAGAGATAGAATAAAGGACACGAGGAATGAATCAGACTACCAACAGATACCCAAATTCAAGATATTAGCATTAAGTTACCTGGCCCTATATAAAAACTATATTTACAAGACAGGGCATATTTGCATATTGCCAATGCCAACCATCATACTTTCAATGTTAATCATGCATAAAAGTGAAAATGGTTGGTTGGCTTTAGTCCTTCCATTGGGCACTTTCATACACGAAGCTCTTCTTTTTGGCACTTTGATACATGAAGTCCTTTTAAAGAAATAATTTTCAAGCAGCCATCAATATACTTAATTCCCACTTCATTGTGGAGTAAATAGTGGTCATGCTCCTGTAGGATGGAGATTAGCAATGTGGAAAGCAAGACATACTGACCCACATGTATGGTCAATCTCTTAAAGGAAACATGTTATTCTTTCCCATTGAAATCACTAGTCAGACTCTGTGTATAATTTTTGATTTGGTTGTTATAACCAAGAAACACATTCCTTTAGAACATTTTTCATTAGTATACTTTAGGCCCACCATATTTCTACAAATCATGATGGTTTACCAATCGGATAGTCTTATCCAAAAGTCCAGAGAAAGAACCAATGTTTGGCCATTTAAAAGTCAAACACTTTTCTTGTAAGGAGAAAGTTCACTTGGAAATTTTTGCAGCATTACAGGTTTAGCTACCACAGTTAGGGAGTTTTTGACCTTATCGAACTGGATGAAGCTAGATCTGAGTCCCCTTTCCTAACTAATGGTGATCTGTTAGGATCCACACATTGTGGTTTTGTGTGTGGATTCATTCAATGATGCCCACCATGAGCAGGGGTCTTCAGTAGCACTCAAATACAAAGAAATGCTATACAGCTGCTCCATACACGTATCAATGAGAAGTGAAATATAACTACTCTATTATTATATGTCCAAAACTTTATTACTCCTGAAAACTGGAGATTTGTACATTTGCCCTGTGTTGTTCTTTAACTTCTATAATAGATTTGAGTCCAGTGGTACATGGAGAGTTAAAGGAAACAGTGACTTATAGCTCTGTGAGGTCTGCCTGTTGCATCAGAATCAATTATGCCTTTGCATTAAAGCCAATTTGTATTGGATTTCTTTGTACATTTCACACATTTTTTTGACACGCTTCCATAATTGAAACAAGCTATACTTGGCTTTCACACATTCTAAATAAAATCTTATTTTGAACAGCCAAAATTACTCATCCCTCCACCATCCACCCCCAGTTATTCGTTCACTAGTGTCTAAATTCCCATTGCCAACGCAAATAGCTGCATTTTACATGAAGAACTGGAGAGGCTTTTCCTATCTGCCTCTCCCCATGAAAACAGCATTGAGATTGTCTGCATACATTAAACTTCAGTTACTAGAAACCTAAATAAGTGATGACTATTGATCTTGCTGTGGCTACACTCTAAAAACTGCAAACTGTAATAGTAATGTGGGCTTTTATTTATAAAGCATTGAGGAAAAAATACATCTAGCTGCGAATGATCCAGCTGTAAATGGCTTTTTGAAAAATAGACAGGCTACTCAGTGATCATAATGAAAAAAAAAAAATGTGCAAATACTTTGTTAATGGAACATATAATCCAGAATATTTATGAATGAACCAAAGGAAAGTAAGCAAAGTATCAAAAGGCCTTTGAACTTAAACTTCCATTAACAATCTTTCTAATAAATGAACACAAAGGGTTTTTTTTATATGGGAATTACAGTCATTTAAAGTTTAAAGTGTATGTACATCTTAGTTGGTAGTGCAGTGAAATAAGTATTGAAAATACTTTTTAATACTTCTTTAAATCTACAGCAAATTGGTCATAAAAATTGTAAACCTACCCTGTGCTAAGCTTCTGCTGGTGCCAAACTTTCTGACAGATCTGATCTCTGCTATTGCTCATTCGAAATCCTCATACTTCCACATGCAACATGGCCCCTGCCACCCCTCAATGAAACTCTCAAGACCCTAGTGACCAATCACCTGAACCCATTGCTCTCATAAGGAGGACAGACCGCAGACCATAAAGTGGGCTATAACTGACTGTACTAGTGTTGTCAGTGCCTGCCATTGACATTTTAGCAGGTGGTAGTGATTTGATTTGACTTATCAGTAAGTTCAGGCACCAGACATTGTCTAACAGAGGGTAGGTATGGGTTTTATTTTTTACGACAGGCTTGCTTCAAAGTCGCTTGTCCAAATACCTTTTTTTCTGCTTACTAGCAAGCTGTATTTTTAAAACTCTGGTCCACAGACTTTTCAAAATAGTATATTTTTCAAGTGATGGTCTTTTGGAATGCTGTAAGTAGCCATCTTCATGTGATTTACTGTTAAAAAGCCTTTCACTAGTGATTGGGGTTTACTGTTTTTCAATCAGAAGTTAGAAGCAGATTGGCTACCATACACCATTTTGCACTCCAGTTTTAGTAAATCAATCCCAAGTGTCACATCGGTTTTATTTCCCACACGGTAAGAATTGAGCATAGATATAGAAGGTCTAGAATGTCTTTGACTTGGTTTACAGTGGTCCACGTGCCATAGAACTTTGAGAACCATCACCATAGAGCGATGCTTAAAGCTATCTGCAGTAGTTTATGGAAAGTTCTCAAGCATTGCACTGCTTCTGAATTTGCCTGATGTCAACAAGCAAAGTTTTAAAGCTCATGTCTGGGCAAGTTTTCTTTTGCATCACTTAGCTTGAGGAGCTTTGGTTCCAACAGTGCTAGTAGGACAGTAGCCCCTTATATGGGCAGCACAGTGGCTAAGTGGTTATCACTTGTTCCTAGCAGCACTAGGGTTGTTGGTTACAATCCCAACCATGACACTGCCTGCCTGGAATTTGTATGTTCTCCCTGTGCGGATTTCCTCTGGGTACTCCAGTTTCCTTCCACACTCCAAAGACATGCTGGAAAGATAATTGGATCCTGGCAAATTGGCCCTAGTATGTCTGAATGCTAGGGACCTTAGATTGTATGCTCTTTGAGGGCAGGACTGCTATGAGTGTACAATATAGATGTAAAACGCTGCGTAAATTGACGGTGCTATACAAGTACTTGTATGATAGGCACACTCTTTAGAGCTACTGGGGACATTAAGGAGTCCTCAAAAGAAAATGCAGCCTCATGCACAATTGGAAGGCAGCCCTGTAATAAAGCTGGGGCAGTTTCCAAAAAATGTCCAAAGAACAGCCAAAATGTTGAAAAATTTTGGACTTCGCAGTAGGAGTTAAAACCCTAGTTATGTTAGAACTGCATAGTTACCACACAGTTCAACAATTCGAAAACTCCAACAAATGGTCACTGAAACCACCAAAATGTATAGATCATTGGTGGATCATCCTACCACAAATTGTGCATAGATGTTATCACACATCGTTGAGGTTGTGAAGAACTATACTCTCTAGTATTGTCCTGTGTTGAAGAGCTTTGGAAACACAGGTCTCACTTTCCAATCCAACCTCCTTCACATCCAAATATCTCCTAACCCTGACTTACCACTTTCATATTTAGGAATTGAATTTTATCACTATTCCCTGAAAACTATTATATCTTTCATTTAAATTACAGCCTGGTTGGTCACTAAAAATGGAACACTACATAACACCTAGACCCCCAATATCACCCGATTATAAATAGTAAAGTTTTCCATTTAAATATGAAAGTTTCCAATCTTAAAAAAGTGGTCATTATGGTTGTCCCACCCAAATTATTGTCTGACACTACAACAGGATACCTGCTGTAACCTCTGTAGGGTCCAGGTATCGCCTCGTGCTACCAGTAGTGACACTGACCCTAGCCAAATGCAAAACTAGTGAAAAACAATCAGAAAAGATGAGTAGGGAAAAAATGTCAGTGGCCTCCAACTGTAAAACCATTCCTGTTTTGGGGGTCATCTCATTTTTGCCCATCTAGTGTATCTGTTAATTTCATTAACACCAAAGCAGCTGCAACTGATTAACAACCCCCTCTGCTACTTAACTGACCAGATCAATATCCCAGGAGTTTAACTGACTTGATGATATACTCTGGATTAAAAAAGTCCTTTAATTTTTTTGAGCAGTGTATATTATATTACTTTAGTTTAGTTTTATATTTTCACTTTACTTTTTTAGTTGTAACCTTTTTTTTTTAAATTTCTTTAGTTGCCTCCTGATTTCTGGTTCTAGGCCAAAATGATGTCATGCATCCCAGGAGTCGTCAATGGCATTTTTGTTTTCTTTCATCTGGAGCAGGGGCCTTTCTCAGCTAAGTTCACCCTCCTGTCTGCATGCCTGAACTAAGGGCAGATGAATTCCAGGAAGTAAATGCTAATGAATCATCCATTCTTACTCAAGATAGCGACGGCTAGAACTGCTAGGGGATGTTTTTCAAAGAGTTTTTGCAACAAAATAAAGAATGGAGGCATAAATGGACGGAGGAGATTGCTCTGACTATTACAAATGGATTAAATTGCCTTTTCAGTTTGTGGTGCACAGATACAGTAACAGTAAGTTCTCCTTTAAGTTCACTCCAAGCCACTTCTTTTCCTAAGGCTGATTCTTAGCAAGAGAATTCTGTTTTTTTTTAATTCATGTTTTATTATTGTACAGCGCTGAGCAAACCCTTTGGCGCTATATAAACTCGTAGTAATAATAATAATTATTTGTTATTGTTCTTTTTTAGATTTTCTTTTCTCCTTTTTGATGATCTGCAATACAAAACGATCATCACCTCTGTGCAGCTACATAACTCAGCTGAAATAGTCTTCAGCACACTGGAATATTCCTCCATGGACTTTATCTTTACCACCCTGTCTAACATTCCTATGAAACAGACTCTTACTGTTCTCATGTAAAGATATTTATTAAATCTTGTATCCTCCACTCGATCTCCATAACTGCTATAAAAATGTACTATTCTTCCAATACTCTGTGTAAAACAATTTTTTGGATGTTTTGTATTCATTTAAAACCAGTGCTGGGACAAGGTCAACTAGTGCGCAGGGCAAAGATGCCAAGCTGCACCCCCTCCCCCATTCATGATGTGCACGTTTAGGGGATCCTTCACCCAGCAGTCACTTGCTTGTCAAAATCACTGCTACTGTCAGCCTTGTAACAGAAGGAAGGTGCCCCCATCCCTACAGTGAACCACTGCACCCAGGGCAGCCACCCCTCCTGCCCACCACTTTTTCCAGCCCTGCTTACAGCTAAACTCAAGGAAGATATAAAAACACAAATTAATGCAGCTCTCTATATGTTAATACATCATTAGATGCAATGCAATTAGTTTAAATTGTTGATAAACCCACAACAGTAAAATCAGTCTGTATATGCAGTAAAACATGCTTGTTATACTCACTGTGGAACCTAAGGGGTTAATCCTCTGCATTGTGTAAAAATATAGTTTGATCCTGACTTCTATGATCCTCCCCTTCTTCCAGTGTCTCCATCTTATCTCCTGATAAGACATATCGTATGGAGACACTGCACATGCTCAGTTTTGTGTGTATTGCTAGAGAGAGTTTGTTTTTTTCTTGGAAGAGTGCATGTGATTGGCACAAGACCAATCAGCACTGCCTAGACAGAGGCCAAGGGTCCTGCATCCTCCTAGAGAAAACTCCTCCTGCAAGATTTAACCAGTGCTCGGCTGGACACTGATAGAAGTCACAAGACTTTAGAAGTTTATATTTACTAAAATAATTGCATTTCCATGTTCTGTGTACTGTGGGGAACCAGATATAGTGAATGCAGGGTACTGGGTTTAGTAACACTTTAAAGTAGTTCCATTTTTTTATGTCACACGAGATTACCGCAAAGGTCTGGGAAACACAACATTTCAGTAAACACACTAAAGTGAATTTCAGGATAAACAAATGCAATAAATTACCCAAATTTTGGTAAAATATAAAAGACGAGGTACGACGAGTAAATTGATACCCAACATATCAAACCTTAAAATTTGTGTGCTTGCAAAATGGCGACAGATTTAAGTACGTATATTTTTTAGAGTCAACACTTCAAAAGCCCCTACAGGTCATCAGTTTAGTGTATGGAGGAGGTCTTGTGCTAAAAGAATTGCTCTCACTCTGGCGTGAGTGGTGATATGTAACTTGTATCGCAATCTACGTTTTTTGCGTTGGCACTCCCAAAGCATGCATTTACATTAGTGCGTGTGTATATGTGGGGGTGGGAGGCCTCAAAAAATTTTGGGAGGGGATGTGATGTGCTTGGGTGTAACTATTTTTTATTTTTTTTTATTACATAGGGGAAACAAAGTCCCCTATGTGATCATTTTTAGCTGACAAGTTCTCTTTAATGAGACATCCAGGGTCTAAAAGACCCTGCATGTCTCCTCTAGGCTCCACTCAATGCAGATCACATTGCAATACATTTCTCCCTGGCTTTTTTGGCAGGGGAAAGTGACAACGGTCATACACATCGCTTTCCAGGTCGCAGCAAGAAGGGGAGGAAAGCGGACGTGTGTTTGCTCTCCGTTCTCCCCTCCATCCACCGGCACCTCTCATGGTGGCACCAGGCCCACAGATGGGCAAGCTAAGCCCAGAATAAATGGCAGGGGTCCAAATAGCTGGGGGGGGGGGGGGGGGGGGGAGTAGTGCACCATTGCCAGGGCAGTGGATAAGGGGGTAACACCAGTCCTCCTGTACGGGCCCAAGCCGGCAGGGGGGCCCAGGCAGCTGGGTAAATCAGATGTAGGCACGGTGGGGGGGTAATTACTGGAACTGATCCCCTGTATGGTTCTCAGCAGATGAGAGCTGACTTTTTACCCTCGTTTCCAGTAATTGCCACCCCGCCTCACCCATCGCCTTCCTTGTGCACCATGCATTTCCCCCTGCTGCCCAGGCTCCACTGTGTGCCCCCACCCATGCAGTACTGCCAACTTCCCTACTCACCTTTACTAGTCCCTTCCTTTCCTGTATTAACACAATGAGTGATCGTTAAAAAGCACTCACTGTGTTCATTCATACCTGAAGCATAGTAAACTTTGTTTTCTTTGGGGGGCCTGCCAGGTTGGCTGTATGGGGCCCCGTGGTTTCTAACACTAGCCCTTGGACTGTGGATGTAATCAGGCAGCCGTGCAGCCACCCAACTGCTTCCACCTGAACGGCAGGAGTCTGCCTGTAAGTTTTAGACACAATCCCGGTGGTTGCAGTCACCAGATTGTGTGTAACCCCCCCCACACTGGCAGCGAAAGGGTTAAACTTTGCCAACTGCTTCCATACAGACTTAACTTGGTTACCTCCAACTTGCATGCCTGATGCCGCCATCCAGTGTCACTCGGTTACCAGCACTTTACACTTTTTTTTTGCTGAAGACCTCATATATCAACAGGTCTGAAATAAGGAGAGTGCGGGTTGCCCTATGGCACCCAATTCAATTTCCCCTTTCATCCTACAATTATCAATTTCCTGTGCAGGACTGAATCCTCTGAGGAGCAACACATTCTATTTTCAGACAGCTAAAGGAATGCTTGGATCTTAAACTATTCCCAACTAAAAAAGAAAAGTCAAAGTTTAACAGGTTGGAGAAGATACAAGAACATCGGGAATGTGAAACATCATCCAATTCAGCAAACAAATCGTATTAATTCAAACCAGAGGTCAAAGGTCAGTTTGCGTTGCCTTATGTAACAGGTACCGCATTTCCTATTCCGTGTATTTGGAAGGAGAGCACTAGAATAAAAACGTTGTTTTGATTCCGGAATTCCAGTGATTGCAACTTGCATGGTTTAAATTCCATTAAAGGTTACATTTTAACAAGTGGCTTTCGCATGTCATTGTACAGTCTTGTGCAAGAGGAAAACACAGCATGAAGGAACAGAATCCTATGAATAATATCTCTGTGTTAGGACCAAGAGGTTACCATCAGTCCTCCTGTAAAGGGCCCAGGCCAGCAGGGGGGGGGGGGCCCAGGCAGCTGGGCGAATCGTATGTGGGAAGGAAGGTTGATCAGCATGGTAGGGAGGCAATTACTGGAACCAATCCACTGTATGGCTCTCTCTGCAGCAGCTGAAAGCCACCAAGCCGGCTGAGAGCCATAAGGGGATTGGTTCCAGTGTCTGACCCCCCCCCCCAAGGGCGTATTTACCACAAGGCAAACAAGGCACTTGCCTAGGGCAGCATTTTTCAGGGGGGGCAGCACCTCCACCAGAAGAAGGGAAGAAGAGACACATACACCATGGGAACCAGGTGGGATCCAAGAGAGGCTGTGGTGTATGTAGAGCCTGCCTCTCGTTCCCAGGGATGTCTGGAGCTCTGAAGATGAGTGTCTCTCTATCGCTGGGGGGGGGGTAGTGGAAGGCTTAGAAGGCTCTCTTGGGTGGGGGGCAGGGGAGGTTGTGTTGGTCGGTGTCCATGGGGGCAGATGATTTTTGTGTTGCCTATGGCAGCACAAAACCTAAATACATCCCTGCCCCCCCCCCCACCATGCCGCATCCATCACCCTCCTTATACATTTCCCCCCCTGCTGCCCAGGCCTTGCTTGTGTGCCCACACCCCCCAGTGCTGCTGACTTTCTTCCTCTCCTTCCCACCGGCAGCTGCAAGCACACAACAGGATCCTTCTGGATGGAAAGTGGGGTAAGGGTTTGGTAAATATGTTACATTTACCTGCCCCTCAGCACTAATCAATCACTGTGTTCATTCATAGTTGAAGCATAGTAAACTGCGTTTTTTTTATGGGGAGGGGGGACTGTCAGGTTGACTGTATGGGGCCCCGTGGTTTTTAACAGTAGCCCTGGGACCATACATGAGATACAGTTGTGTCCAAAATTATTCAACCCCCAATGCTGTAAAGGGGTTTAGGGACTATAGTGTACATTTGGAATTGTATTCAGAATCAAATCCTACAAGGACGTTGTAACTACCCAAATGCAACTAAAATGACATCAATTGTTTATGTAATACAGTAGTAAATGGTTCTTATGTGGTTTCTTCATTGCCACAATTATTCAACCCCTTAAAGACTACCACTCTGAAGAACAGAGGTTCATACAGGTGCTTTCCATCAGGTATTGAAAACACCTGTGGATGTCACCGAGCAGCAATCAAGCATAATAAGCACCAATTAGGCAGCTTTAAAATGACTGTGATACTCAGCTCCTTCTAGACATTTACTGGTGTGGTTACAAACATGGTGAAGGCAAGAGAATGGTCCAGGAAGACAAGAGAAGAGGTGATTTCTCTTCACAGGAAGGGCAATGGCTATAAGAAGATTGCAAAGATGTTAAACATACCAAGAGACACCTTAGGAAGCATCATTCGCAAATTCAAGGCAAAGGGCACTGTTGAAACGCTACCTGGTCGTGGCAGAAAGAAGATGCTGACTTCGACTGCTGTGCGCTACCTGAAGCGTAGAGTGGAGAGAAGTCCCCGTGTGACTGCTGAGGAACTGAGAAAAGATTTGTCAGATGTGGGTACAGAAGTTTCAGCCCAGACAATAAGACGCACACTGCGTAATGAAGGCCTCCGTGCCAGAACTCCCAGGCGTACCCCCTTGCTGTCTCCAAAGAATAAGAAGAGTCGACTGCAGTATGCCAAAAGCCATGTGGACAAACCACAAAAGTTGTGGGATAGTGTTCTGTGGACTGATGAAACAAAATTAGAACTGTTTGGGCCCATGGATCAACGCTATGTTTGGAGGAGGAAGAACAAGGCCTATGATGAAAAGAACACCTTGCCTACTGTGAAGCATGGTGGAGGGTCAATCATGCTTTGGGGCTGTTTTGCTTCTGCAGGTACAGGGAAGCTTCAGCGTGTGCAAGGTACCATGAATTCTCTTCAGTACCAGGAGATATTGGATGGAAACGTGATGCAGTCCGTCACACACCTGAGGCTTGGGAGACGTTGGACCTTTCAACAGGACAATGATCCCAAGCATACCTCCAAGTCCACTAGAGCATGGTTGCAGAGGAAAGGCTGGAACATTTTGGAGTGGCCATCGCAGTCACCAGACTTAAATCCGATTGAGAACCTCTGGTGGGACTTAAAGAAAGCAGTTGCAGTGCGCAAGCCTAAGAATGTGACTGAACTGGAGGCCTTTGCCCATGAAGAATGGGCGAAGATACCCGTAGATCGCTGCAAGACACTTGTGTCAAGCTATGCTTCACGTTTAAAAGCTGTTATAACTGTAAAAGGATGCTGTACTAAGTACTAAGATTGAATGTCACTTGGGGGTTGAATAAAACTGATAATGCTGTGAGCACAGAAAAGACATTTGTGGTTATTTCATTATAACTGTTATGTTATATTTGTCTGACCTACAAGTGCCTCTTTAATGTAAATGTAAGCAAGATGACTGAATGATCAAAAGCAATGTCAAACTGGCCAAAACACTCAATTTCAGTGGGGGTTGAATAATTTTGGACACAACTGTATGTACAGAAAAATGGCACTATGTCTGTGCGGAGCGAAATGGTGAAGCGCAAAGGGTAATAAACTGGAGTAGCCAATGGTCAAAGTGCAATCAAACCACAGCAGCCAATCGCACATCATCCAGCAGCTAAAATATGATTGGTTTCCTTTGCTTTACGACACTCCTTCCTTTCTCTATACTGCTTTATCTAAGAGTCCATGGAGTCAAACCTTGCCATGATACAACCAGGTTGATGGCAATGGAAGCTCTGCATGAAATGTACTGGGAATATTTAGGCTCCGTTCACACCAATGCGTTTTTTAGTGCTTTTTGCAGAAATGCACTACAGTCCCTTTAACATGGTTTCCTATGGGACATGTTCACATCTATGCTTTTTTGAGCTGCTGTGTTTTTGGAAAGGGTCAGGGACTTTGTTGTAGCAAAAACACTGCTTTTTGAGTTCAATGGAGAATCTGCTGAAATGCATGGCAGTGTGTTTTTGCCGCATTTTTATTCTGCCCAGCAAAAAAAAAAATAATTTCACTTTAAAAAAAAAGAGCTAAACAAAATGCAAAACACAGTAAAACGCATCAAAAATGCAACAAACGTGTGGCAAAAGCGTGTGTAGACAAAACACAAAATGAACTGCGAAAAGCACTACAAAACGGACAAAAAGCAAACTGTATAGGTGTGAACGGAACCTTAAAGTGGTTGTAAACCCTTACATATACCTAGTGAAGTGACTGGCCTCATGTGATACACAGAGATGAAACAATTTATCCTACATAAGTTGTACCTGTTTATCTTCAGTATTCTTTTCTCTACAGCTGTGCAAAGTTTAAAATTTATAAAGCTTGTCTGAGCTTTCAGAAATAAAGGGATGGAGAGCTGAAGTTACACACTGCAGACCTCAGTGAGGAGAGTATCTGAGAGCTGATTGCAGGGAAGGGACACTTCCTCCCTCCACATGGCTCACAGGAACAGAACTGAGGCTTTCAATCACAGGCTGTGTGTTGGAGCTCCCTCCCCATCAAATTTTTTTTCTCTGAGGGAATAAAAATAAAAAACGGTTGCTGAAACTGCTTAAAACATTGTTGGCTGTAGGTGGGTTTTAATTTGTTTGTTGCTTACTTAAAGTGGTTGTAAACTTCGAACATGAAAAATGAATAAACCAAATGCCTCTGTAGTGTGTGGTTGTCTCCTTCCAGAGCACTAAGTGTCATTTCTGTCTGCTGATTTGTTCCTCTGCTATCTCACTTCTGACAAGTTTTCCTGACATCAAGAGAAAAAAGGTGACAGAGAGGTAGCTCCAGCACACAGCCTATGATTGATGGCCTCAGCTCTGTTCCTGTGAGCTGTGTGAAGGGGAGTGTGTCTCTTCCCACCAATCAGCTCACAATCTTTGGCTGATACAGATTCCCTGTCGGCGCCAAATACCCGGCGCTGAGGTTTGTAGTGTCAGTGGCAGCACACTAATCACTACGGGTAACTTGCTCAGCACTTCCTCCATTCATTGCCTTCAGTGAATGCAAGGCACACTGTAGGTGGAGGAGGTGTGGATGAATGTCACAAACTCCCCGCCTCCAGTCAGAGAACACCTTGTATTCATTGAACACAATGTATGGCTTTTAATGAATGGAGCCGTTATCGAGCAAGTGACCAACAGTGATCAGCGAACTGAGTGTACTGCAGCCAGATTTACAAGTCTCAGCTGTGGATGTTCAATGCCAACAGGAGACTGTCTGAGCAAAAGTAAGATATATAAAAAAAATGCTGCAGCAGCCAAGGATGGTACACATAGCATTAGAGCCAATTTATTTCCACTGTGCAAATAGCCAAAAATGATTCAGCTTTAGTCCAACAAAAACTATATGTTCCTCTAAGGCTACCCTTTGCCACAAGGTGACAACGGTGTGGTGTGATTTCACCGCAGAACAAACAGTGTTGCCACCATTGGCTCCCATGCACAGCTGCACCAGATTCTGAGTGCACCTTTTTAGTAAATCTACCCCAAACTGAGCAGTAATCCATAGGATGAAAGCAGACGTACTGTAGATCTCTTCCCAAAGTGAGCAGCCACATGATGGGTTGAAAAGGGTTACTGTACTTTGCCCACTCATTTTTGCCTAATTAATTAAAAGCCTGGTTTGATTAAAACTTTTCTGAGTCTGAAAGATTCATTACAGCCCTTTTGGAAATGATCATTTCAGACAAACCTCTGTAAAGAGAGCTTGTTTTAGAGTCCTTCACTAAATTCACCCTTTTCTTCCATCAACCAACATACGTGAATGACCCAACTACCAGAATAATCTGGAGGGAACCCCATCATTAGATGGGATTCTGCACCATTAATCTACAACTGATAACCAATTATGGAGGACTTATAGCCACTACAGTGCAGTTAGGTCATAATGACGGTATGTAGAGGGTTTCTGATGTCATTAACTGGTTTAACGTGGATCGTTGGTGCGTGAATGTTTCTATATGTCCACCAATTAATTCCAAGGGAAAATAAGCAATGGTGGTTTGGTTGAAGCCCTCTTCCACCGTTCATGGCAATTTTGATGTAGAAAATTGTTACATTTAAAATTGCATTATTTTTCATCACCTCCTATTACTGTAGAATCTCATTAGGTATCCACTTCATCATGCCCAATGATGGGGCACTATTCCTCCTACTGACACCAACAATGGGGCATTATTCCTCCCACTGATATCAATTATGTGGCACTATTCCTCCCACTGATACCAGCGATGGGGCACTATTCCTCCCACTGATACCAGCGATGGGGCACTATTCCTCCCACTGATACCAGCGATGGGGCACTATTCCTCCCACTGATACCAGCGATGGGGCACTATTCCTCCCACTGATACCAGCGATGGGGCACTATTCCTCCCACTGATACCAGCGATGGGGCACTATTCCTCCCACTGATACCAGCGATGGGGGACTATTCCTCCCACTGATACCAGCGATGGGGCACTATTCCTCCCACTGATACCAGCGATGGGGCACTATTCCTCCCACTGATACCAGCGATGGGGCACTATTCCTCCCACTGATACCAGCGATGGGGCACTATTCCTCCCACTGATACCAGCGATGGGGCACTATTCCTCCCACTGATACCAGCGATGGGGCACTATTCCTCCCACTGATACCAGCGATGGGGCACTATTCCTCCCACTGATACCAGCGATGGGGCACTATTCCTCCCACTGATACCAGCGATGGGGCACTATTCCTCCCACTGATACCAGCGATGGGGCACTATTCCTCCCACTGATACCAGCGATGGGGCACTATTCCTCCCACTGATACCAGTGATGGGGCACTATTCCTCCCACTGATACCAGCGATGGGGCACTATTCCTCCCACTGATACCAGCGATGGGGCACTATTCCTCCCACTGATACCAGCGATGGGGCACTATTCCTCCCACTGATACCAGCGATGGGGCACTATTCCTCCCACTGATACTAATGATGGGGCACTATTCCCCCCACTGATACCAACGATGGGGTACTATTCCTCCCACTGATACCAATGATGGGGCACTATTCCTCCCACTGATACCAGAGATGGGGCACTATTCCCCCCACTGATACCAATGATAGGGCACTATTCCCCCCACTGATAACAACGATGGGGCACTATTCCCCCCACTGATACCAACGATGGGGTACTATTCCTCCCACTGATACCAGCGATGGGGCACTATTCCCCCCACTGATACCAGCGATGGGGCACTATTCCCCCCACTGATACCAACGATGGGGTACTATTCCTCCCACTGATACCAATGATGGGGCACTATTCCTCCTACTAAGACCAATGATCTGGCACCATTCCTCCCACTAAGACCAATGATATGGCACCATTGCTCCTACCTATATTAATGATCTTGGACCCTTCCTCCCACTGCCACCAATGATGTGGTAACATTCCTCCTACTGACACCAATGATGAGGCACCATTTCTCCTACTGACACCAATGATGGGGCACCATTTCTTCTTAGACACCAATGATGGGGCACCATTCCTCCTACTGATACCAATGATGAGGCACCATTCCTCCCACTGATACCATTTATGGGGATCTATTCTTTCCACTGACACCAACGATGGGGCACTATTCCTCTTATTGACACCAATGATGGGGCACTATTCCTCCTACTGATACCAATAATGAGGCACTATTCCTCCCACTGATACCAATGATGGAATTCTATTCCTCCCACTGATACCAATGATGTGGCACTATTTCTCCTACTGACACCAATGATAGGGTAGTTGTCCTCCCACTGATACCAATGATGGGGTTCTACTTCTCCCACTGATACCAATGAAGCGGCACTATTCCTCCCACTGATACCAATGAAGCGGCACTATTCCTCTCACTGATACCAGTGATGTGGCACTATCTCTCCTACTGACACCAATGATGGGGTAGTTGTCCTCCCACTGATACCAATGATGTGGCACTGTTCCTTCTACTGACACCAATGATGGAACACTGTTCCCCTCCCTGATTCCAACAATGGGACACTATTCCTCCCACTGATGCCAATGGTGGGGTATTGTTTACTCTCCTTGACTCCAGGGCCTTTTCTCCTTACACTGGTCAGTCTGGTTCCCTCAGAGTCTGAAGGACAGTAAATTGGCCCTTAGATTAGAAAGTCTGGAGATCCCTGTTCTAGGTGAACATTCCATGAACAACTGTAGAGAGCAGCAAATAGCTGTAGATCTTCTCCCAAAGCAACAAGAAACATTTGAACATTTCCATTGGTCACAATGGATACTTGAGATGCCTGTACATTAGTAACAGAATAAACTGGTTATTAATGACTATTAACAAAGCTCCTCCATAAAATTACAATTAATTAAGAAGGTTTGGGGGAGGAGGGGGGGGGGGGGGGCAATGATAATATGCAGAGTTCTGTAACCCATTGCAGCCAACCATATCAGACAGGTCTGTGAAAGGATCATTTCTGATAGGTGGATGGATGCCTTCATTTTGCACATCATCTGAGCTCTTTGCACTCCCTTATAATACAAATGACTGTTTCTTTTATCTTAGTGAAATGCTTCAGGGCTATCTGCATAAACAAGAACATAAAACAGAAACAATCCGGTCTCTCTTGGTATGTCAAGGACATTCCTTCAACAGGGACTGAAAAGTGGTATTAAACCCAAAAGCAAACATTTATTAGATTGCAGCTACTAATTCTTAGATGTAATAGCTGCATTAGGTTTCTTTTTTCTCACTTCTTTATTTTCACCCGATGATTTGGCCAGTATGTCTGTTATTTTTCAAAAGAACAAGCTCTACTGCAAATGTATCATATGTGGAGGTAAACCATTTACCACTGGCAGGGGTGCTTACAATGATCAGATTTTATTTATTCACCTTTATCTTAAAAGAAAAAAAAAACTGTACAGTGTAACTGTTTGTGTAACTGCAGTTGAATTGCAATTCAAACCGAGCATCAGAATGGGGAAGAAGGGATTTAAATGACTTTGAATGTGGAATGGTTGCTGGTGCCAGACGGGCTGGTCAGAGTATTTCAAAAACTGCTGATCTACTGGGATTTTCATGGACAACCATCTCTAGGGTTTACAGAGAATGGTCCGAAAAAGAGAAAATATCCAGTGAGCGGTAGTTGTGTGGACGAATATGCCTTGTTGATGTCAGAGCATGGGCGGACTGACAACTCATGGGGCCCCCAGGCAATAGGGGATCATGGGGCCCCTGTGTCCTTGCCCAAACTCAAAAAAGCCTATGAAAAAGGTACCAGGGGCATCTCATGGGGCCCCCTACTGACCCCGGGCCCTCGGGCAGCGCCCGAGTTTCCAAATGGTCAGTCCGCCCCTGAGCTGGAGTATGACTTTAAGCTGTTAGTGTATTGAAAACTGCTAACATCTGACACTACTCCCCCCCCCCCCCATTAAAAAGCGCAGTTGTCTAAAAGGTGCTCCCATCCTCCTTCATCTGCAGTGGAGGCACTCTAATACAGGAAGTATGTTACTAGCCAGATCACCAGGTGAAAACTGAAGGAAAATAGCCCCCAAAAAGAAAAAACTAATGCAGCCACCATACTCAAGGACTGGTAAACTGGAATATATTAAATTTTTTGTTTTGGGTGTAATACCACTTTAATTTAACCACTTAAGGACCGCCCTATAGCAAATAAACTGCTACAGGGCGACTCTCCTGTGCAAAAGTACCTTTTACTGTCTACCACAGACATCAACTGCTGGTTGATGGTCTTCAACAGAAGTCAAGTACAAGCAAACCAAACCATGAACACCCATGCATAATAATAAAGGTATATGCAAGCCGCAGCAACCGTCAGAAATCCTTCCTTCATGAAGGTGATTACAGAATACTGAAATCTGATTGGTTGCTTCAGGTTACAGCACCTTGTACGTCACAACTGCTCCTTGCATCGTCTTACTGTCTTCACCGGTACGCTGCATGATGCTACAGCAATGCTTATGGCACATATGCCAACCAAACACTCAACACTTAATATTTAAACATTAAGTAGTACAGATGCATAACCATGATACACACAAAAGACAAATGAATATATTCATTTAGTGGACTGCTGTAGATTTTCGGTAACATTCTAAAAGCTCAGAACAGATCTCGTAACTCCTGCCTGCAAGTATTAAGCCATTTGAGTCTGTAGATCTGCACATCTTTGTGCTATAAAATGACAAAAAAGGCGGACAGTATTGACAGTTGACAACAGATCACAGAAAACATGCCATTCCTAGCTTCGGTACTTTCTCCGGCTGCTGCAAAGTAGCAGTTAAAAGCATAAGCCTACAGCCTGAACACATTAGGCGCAATATAATGTGTCCGTTTCTTTCTGCGAGACAAGCTTAATGGCTAGGAAACCACTTTCAAACATTTGTATCAGGCTGGTTTAATTCTTTATAAGGTCATTTAAACTTAAATGAATTTCAATTGAAGCAATTTCCCTTATAGAAAAAAACCTTAATGAATGTAATAGCTGCTGTACACCATGTGGCCAGTAGAGGGCACCCTCTTACTTCTTAAAAGCAGCAAATGACAGAGGGAAAAAAAATTAAAAGGAAAAAAAAAAAAAAGACGAGAATGGCTGTACTCCATATGCCACTGCAAGCACCCTCATATTTTTCTAATTTGTGGGTTTCATTATACTCTAGTTTATTGTTTTCCTCACTGCAAATCATAGGATGGGTCGTTCATAAGGCATGTTATATTATTAGAAGATTTATTGTACTTTGATGGGGATGTTTGACTCTATGTAACATGTGCAAGACTTGTTGGGGGGGGGGGGGTATAGAAAAGGTAAAATTCTGGCTCAGGAAAAAAGAACGGAATACATTGCAACTGGTATCAAATAGCCTCTTTGTAACCCTTTCCTATGGGAACCCTAGGCTCTGCAACTTACAGCATAGCAAAAATATGTTAATATAAAGCATGCAACACACATCACTATCCATTATCATGGAAATGCAAACACAAAGATATTAGAAAAGACAGAAGTCTCTTAACCTTTTCACTGCCAAATGCAGTCATCAACATACAAAACCAAATCAAGTCAGCAATGTCACCCATTGCAGCAACACGATCTTGCCAATGATTGCCTTTAAAGCTACCCTATAGACAGGTATCCCTGCCTAATACAGCAGCTTAGAAAAGCAAGTTTAACCCAGTAGAAGCCCACCCCACCAATGGAAAAGAAAGACATGCCTTCAAAAAAAGTAATCAGTCTACTGCAGCTTTTCTCAACCAGAGTTCCATGGTTCCTCCAGAGCTTGTTATGGGTTTCTTGAGCAAAGAGCAACTTCTACCTCTCAGCCAATGATGTTTTTTAGCTAACTGTAAGGGAGATTCTTCTCAGTGACCACCAAGGTAAGGGGCTTTCTTTACAGTGACCACATACCACACTTATCTGAAAGGGGGTTCTTCTTAGTTACCACCAAGGTAAGGAGCATTATTTCCAGTGACCACATACCACACTTTATCTGAAAGGGGGTTCTTCTCAGTGACCACCAAAGTTTGGAGCATTCTTCCCAGTGACCACATACCACACTTTAGCTAACTGTAAGGGTGATTCTTTCCAGTGACCACCAAAGTAAGGAGCCTTCTCTACAGTGACCACCTCACCACACTTTAGCTATCTAGAAGAGGGATTCTTCTCAGTGACCACCAAGGTAAGGTGCATTCTTTCTAGTGACCACTATACCACACATTAGCCATCTGAAAGGGGGATTCTTCTCAGTGACCACCAATGTAAGGAACATTCATTCTAGTGACTACTATACCAAACTTTAGCCATCTTAAAGGGGGATTCTTTTCAGTGACCACCAGGGTAAGGAGCATTCATTCTAGTGACTACTATACCATACGTTAGCTATCTGAAAGGGGGATTCTTCTCAGTGACCACCAAGGTAAGGAGCATTCTTTCTAGTGACCACCATACCACACGTTAGCTATCTGAAAGGGGGATTCTTCTCAGTGACCACCAAGGTAAGGAGCATTCTTTCTAGTGACTACTACACCACACGTTAGCTATCTGAAAGGGGGATTCTTCTCAGTGACCACCAAGGTAAGGAGCATTCTTTCTAGTGACTACTACACCACACGTTAGCTATCTGAAAGGGGGATTCTTCTCAGTGACCACCAAGGTAAGGAGCATTCTTTCTAGTGACTATCATAGCACACTTTAGCTATCTCAAAGGAATATTCTTCCCAGTGACCACCACACTAGGGTATTGTGAGCAGTAGACAAAATAATTATTAATGGTGGTTCCTTGAACCTGGAAAGTTATTTCAAGGGTTCCTCCATGGTACAAAAGGTTGAGAAAGACTGATCTACTGAACACTGTTGTGTCTCAGAGCATTCCTAGCTGTACAGCCCTAGAAAACTCCCTCCCTGCTCCAACACCATGCTGGAGTGACTTTCAAAAACAACGTACTGCCTGCAGCATCCTAGACAAAGTTGAAGTTCCATTGCCTGTTGCAAGAGAAGTCTACCCCCTAGATAGAGGCTGATCATCCCAACCATCACCCTAACCCTACCCTTTTCCCAGACATCCTACCTTCTGTCTCTGCCAGTTTGGGATTTATTTGGATTATTTTAGATGAAGACCAGCAGCTGGATAAAAGTTTGATGGTTCCTAGGCATTTCCATGCTGGATCAGAAAGAACTCTCGTGCTGCATCTCAGTGACAGCCCAGAGGCTCCAATGTCTCATCAAATGTGCATGAGGGAGATCAGAATCCTATACAGTGCTGCTTGCTTGTGCCTCTATAGTCCTGCTTGTTGAGTTTAGCAAGGCGTTTAGACCAGAATGTCTTGGCTTTTGTCAGTGAGAAATTATTTAGAGCCCTCTTTGTACTTCTATTGGTCAAACTCCCATGCAACTTAAAGTGACAGAGCAGATCTCTCTGTGCTCTACCCCAGCAACACACAACATCATAAAAGAGTCATGAGGAGCTAACTCGTGTCAGTTAATCCACCTTCCATCCGCCCAACTTTCCCCTAAACACACGCTGCCAGTTTTACTGGAAGTGCAGCAAGTCAAGGCAGGGCAGCTAATCCTGTTACCTTGCAGCCAATTTGAAATTCAAATTCAGGTACCTGGGGAGTGACTTTTATTTTTAGCCACAGCTCTGTGACATGGGAGTTAAAGTGGAAGCAAAATAAAATAAATAAATAAATAAATAAATAAATAAAAAAAAAAAAAAAAAATATATATATATATATATATATATAAAAAATTAGTTATGCCTTAATAGATATTTTCTGTTTAAACAATATTTATATAATATATTTTTCTTTGGAAACATTTTTCTGTTTCAACACTATTTATTAAAAAAAAAAATAGTTTTGCCTTTGGGAGGATATTTTGACACTTTTTGGATAATATTTGATGACGTCAGCAGTTAAAGACGACTGTTAAGGACAGTCTTAAAGTGCTTTTACCCTAAAGGCATAATTAGTGCTTTTCTAAAAAAAAGGCATAATTATTTATTTTCTAAATAATGTTTAAAACAGAAAAAAATATATTTCCACAGGAATAACTATTTATTTTATGAATACTGTTTAAGCAGAAAAGATCTCTTAAGGCATAACTATTTTATATATATTAATAACAAAAAAAGGGGGAAAAAAAAAAAGGGATATCCTCCGAAAGCATAGCTATTTTTTTAGACACAAAAATCCTAGCAAATGCATAATTATTTTTGAGTTAGAAAAAATCCACCAAAAAGGCATAACTATTTT